>NC_142621.1:36340833-36643863 GCF_059453375.1 Lepisosteus platostomus
AATGCTGAACCAGAAGGCAAGAAAGATGCATATGAATGATAGAAGTCTCAAATAATCCAACAAGACAGCAACAAGAACATGGAAAGACATTATTTCAGAGTAGGCCCTTCAAGTTCAAAATCTTCAAAGAATTTCTGGATGCATGCTGTTTAGAGTAGGCCCTTTAAAGAACATTCTTATAGTTAAAACTCTCATGGCAAAGCATATATTGTGTGTAGGGCCACACAGTGCGTTCAGTGCAATATAGTGTAGGTTTTCTTCTGATTTCAGGAAGACTTGATTTTAGAGATTTAATACAATGGATCGGCAGGCTTGTGTTGAGATTTCATCTGAATTTAATGTCCCCTGTCTTCTGCCCCAGTTAGTTCATACTTATTTTATGAACAACTGGAAAAGTAATGTGTTTGGCATTGACTACGATCATTTCAACATGTGCAGTACAACATGTAAAAGCATGTCATAAAAGTTGCATGAAGATCAAAAAGCTCTGACAGTAGGAAGTAGGAATCCAAAAAGACACCGACAGGTGCAGGTGACTATAGATACTGTAGATCATGATAAATCAATCAGAAGTTAGTACGGGATACACAGTTTTTCTGTTTGCTTTTTATTTTCTAAACATTGTGGAGCTATAAGTTACTTCTCAGTCTCGTGATTGAGGCTCCATTTCTTGAAGTTTCAAAGGTTGTAAACCTAGTGTGAAAATACTTCTTTCTTCTGCTGTGCACTCATTTCCACTAGAGGGTGGTCAACACTTTTTAATACTAGTTATGTGTTACTTGTAAGGTAGGGATGTACAGTAAAAGACTAGTCTGTGGAATTAAACCACCTCTTACTTTACCTGCAAGAAATAGTAAAAAAAGGCACATTATACCAAAAAACCTGTTTTGTATTTCTTTCTTAGTATTTTCTAGCCATTGTGTGAGAAATTTAAAATCATTAAAAAAAATTGTAAAAAGACTTAATGGAGAAGAAATGAAAACAGGTGTGGTGTTTATAAATAAATCTCAATTTTGAGGAAGTGATGTTCTGTGACATGACCTAATTTTGCCTGATCTCTGGAGTTGGCACAACAGGGAGCTTAGCTGGTCTGCTAAGCTGAAAAAGATGCAAAATTTCTATAGATAGCATTGATAAGGTCTGGCTCAGTAAACTTTCATCTGACACAAGGAAAGAAGTCTCTCCACAGACAGTTAAAGAGTGGATTACATCACCAGAGCCCTGTGTGATACTCAGGAAAAGCTTTTTGAGGTACAAAATTCGAGATTAAGTCAATATGAATTCACGGTCTACAGAAAACGTACAGTATGTAATTTGAGAAACAGGTATTTATAGCAAATCATTTACAGTCATTGACAATTACAATTGCCAGAAGGAACCTGCAATAATTTCTACTGTTTTTTATATTTTAAACATGAACACAAAGAAACCTGTCTCTAATCCATGACAAGAATGCAAATAACCACTTAAACCAATTAAACTTAAATTAAGCTGTTTCTGTCACAGGGCAAGGTAAAATGCATGTTTTAGAAGAGAGAATATTTTAGGTCCTCCAGGTATTCAGGTAGAATGAACACTGCACAAGTTCCAAAGTAAACTAACAAAACAGGCAAGGCTTACTGATTGTACTATAAGTCTGCAATACATAAAAAGGAAAGGCAGGGTTCCACTGTATTTTCCACTGTATTGAAAGGTATCCTGTTTTCAGCAGTGAAGAAATCTGTAAATTTGCTTTTCACTACACTTTATGAATTTATAAGCCCAGGAAATTGTCAAAGTGCTAATTCATGTAGAGCAAGCTAAAAATAACAGCCAATAAAGCCATCTGCTAATATTAATATTCAATTAAAAAAAGTTTCTTGTGACATTTTTGGCCTCTAATGTCCAAGTCATAAACAACACAGCTTCAGTGAGTTAGATATGGATTTGATGCTACCAGTCAAGCCAAGCTCAAGACTCTTCTTTATTCTGTACTCTACTATCATTGCCAAGAGGGAAGTGCTGAGCAAACACATTGCAGTGTTACTGGGAAGTAGAATTCAGAGAGGAACAATATGGTATTGATTGTTGTGGAGAGGCTATCTAAATCAATCTTTGCATGTTTAATTAAAAAAAAACAAAGAGAAATGTGTTAAAATATGGTAATTTTCTGCATAGCGAATGGCCCTTCAATTTTGTAACCTAATTATTTCAAAATCTAAAATTTGAATTATTGACATGTATGTTATATTTGTACTGCATGAGACTGCCTCACTGAAATACAGGAGCCCTGGACACACAAGGAGTATATTACAAAACCTGGCATGGACCAGCTCAGAAAAACTATGCACCTTCACGTTATTGAGAACACAGCTTCTGCTTGTAAATGTTGAGTATGTGGTGAAATCTACAGGATCTATTCATCCATTCATCATTCCATGTTCACTATTAATCAAAATGTCCTTTATAAATGAATAATTTTAATAGCTAATCCAATGATAATTGTTATGATACTAGAGTAAAAGATAGAGATAATGCATATTCAACAGTTCTGTAGGTATGCCAGGTTAATGATCTGCTGGTCTTCTCTGATCTTGATTGCCCACATTAAGTAATGAATGATAAGAACATGTAAAAGCTTACAAACAGCAGGAAGCCATTGAGCCCATCTAGCCCATTTAGTAGCTTGTAGCTAACTGATTGAAAGGAACTCATCTGGCTTCTTGAAAGAAGCTAGGACACTGACTGACACTGATACCACTGCAGTGTAGCTTTTCCACAAAAACACTTTTTCTCAGTTTTAAATGTAATTTAATAAAGCAAATCATGAAACAACACAAAAGAAACACTTGCAATAATCTTGCATGTTACACAATAAGAAAAGCTTCAAATGAGTGAAGGGCATGTGGTCCATTGAGCAGTTTCTGTTGCAACTGAAACCAATAATCAGCTAACAAGCATCATGCAACCATACAGAATATAGCAGAAAGCAATGAATCCTCCAACACAAAAACACATGGTAGACTCACATCAGTCCCAGTATCCATTTTAATAGACAGATGTGTGCTTTAGAGAAAGTTATAAATGGCTTTGAAACAGAACTCTAACTCAGTCCCCCAAAGGTTTGCACACAGGATTAATTTAAACAGGAATATGGCAGGGAATATGGGACCAAGGAGAATATAGTACCATTGCAAGGTTATAAATTATAAAGAAATGGCTTTAAAAGTGTCAGTAGAATAAGAAATTTCATTTTTTTCTGAAAGATCTTTAATTTCACAAAACATAGTCTTTTGCTACCGGAAAATGGCAAAGGGTGTGATTTTCATGTGGGGATAAGAAAAAGGTGACAAATGGGGAAAGACTACTTCTAGTCACTAATATAGATTTGAGGACCTCATTGGGAAAGGATGGACAGCACTATAGCACAGTGTTTACCACTGTTGCTTTGGAGCACTGGGGCACTTGGCTCAAATTTGGACCTAGGGAGTGGGATTTGCACGGTCTCCTTGTGATCATTTGGGTTTCCTGTGGGTACTCTGGTTTCTCCTTTACAGTCCAAAGACATGCTGATAGTTTACACATTGGCTTGTGTGAAATTAGCAAAGGTGGGAGTATGTGTGCCTTCTGATGAACTGGTGTCCCATCTAGGGTGTATCTTGCCTTGTTCCCAAATGCTTCCTCACCATGACCCCTAAATGGATAAGCGGTTAATGAAAGTGATGTGATGGGTAAAGCCTGATGAATCCTACAGTCCAAAGTCCAGTGTTTTCTCCATAGCCAGCTATAGCTGGGATTTCCAAAGAGGTGTCTCCCAACTGGAGATGAGTTTGCTTAGGTTTACAAGAGTTTGCCACATAGCAGCCACCTACAGTAGTTTACCTTGCACCTGTGAATTTGCCGTGCTGTCTATGTTCTGACTCTGCTGTAAGGTGCTATAGAGTTCATGGAGAAAAAAAGAAAATATGATGATGTCGCTGAAGAAGCATGAATCAGAGCATCTGTATCCGCCCAGGAGGGTATAAGATTCTTAAATTTTGAAATTTACTGATTTTGATTCAAATGAAGTTTTTAAATAACAAGCTCATGGATTTGATGTTTCTGGTAATTCTGCTGTTAAAGGTGTGTTGAGAATCTTGAAGCTTTTTCACAAACTTCAGGTTGATCATCTTAAGAGTAAAGCCAAAGTGATTAGAAATGCTTTATTTCAGAGTTATGAAAGACAGAAAAATGCATCAATTCTGAATTTCTTAAGTTTCTCAAATCAACAATATACTGCTCTTCATATACAGTACATACACTACCTCTTATTTCAATATGATCTGAGAACAATGCATAATTAACACAATCCACAAGCCAAGAAACAAGGAAGTCTTGGTTGATGTAGTTGAAAAATTACTGATTCTGTGTTTTAAAATTCAGAAATCTTTGGGACTCAATAAAAACTGGAACCTCCTCCCCTTACTTTGTTGTATTCAATAAAATGTATGCATACCACAAAGCTACAATTAGAAAAGGACATGCATTTTAGCTTAATTACAGCTGTACCAAAATGTAAATAACAAGGGACACTGCGTAAATACTGTATACAGTCTCTCATAATGAGTTGGTGTTTTCAATAATCTTGAGGGCCACTACAACCAAATTTCAGTGCAATTTTTTGATACCACTTGGCAATGTCTTGAAGCTTTAATTGGCAGAGGAAATTCAGTGCAGATATTTATGCTGCTTTGGCCATCTGTCGACCCCAAGTAATATGTAGTGGAGGTTTGAGGTTAGATGTATCGTTTTGCAAAAAGGAAAATTATGTCCTGCATCAGTCAAGATAAATATACATTTGTGACTCTTTTTCTGTGTAAAATTGAGTTTTTTTGTATTTGAACAAGGGTTCCAAAGTTATTTTCTGTGTGTTGCAGTTTTCTCTAACTTTAGAAAGGAGTTTAAGTATTGGTATACAGTAACTACGACTCTAATAGAATGACTTGAATAACAATGTATCAATGTAACAATGTAATGTGACTTATACTGTAGATGTTCCCTAGTGTAAAACAAATAAATCAGCTTTTTAAGAGTAGTCAATAGACATTTTATCTTGTCATTAATTGCTTAGAAAATTATACAGTGTAGTGGAGAATGGATATAGTAGCATTATATACAGAAGATACTTTAATGTATAACATATGTATTGACCATGTTTGGTTTTATAAGTAAAAAGCTGTCGTTTTTGCAATCTGTGAAATTTCTATATGAAAAACTGAGAACAATATCACATTAAAGAAAAACCTGTAGATCCTTGCCAAATCAAACTGTGTAGGCTAGAAACAGAACGGACACAAGCATATGCATATCTGGTGACAGAGCATTGTGCATTCTGCTGGGCCTAATATAGATAGCTATGCAGAAAACTGCTAATTGTACTGTGGCCTCTAATGTACTGGGAAAAACCACATTTTACTATGACAGGCATGGGTACTTCTTCTGAAGACATGCTTTTCTAGAATGAGAGCAAGGATCCTAATATCTGCAAGGCTTGAAGTCACAGAATCATTTTATTACTTTATAATTTACAGTATTAATTATTCTGTTTGGACATAAATTCGCCCAAGTGCAATTTACAAGATCTGCCCCTGTGTCTAATTAGTAAAGGCTTTTCAGCACAAATGAATGATTAAGCAAACATTACAAATTAAGAAACTAAACATAAAAGATCAGATGAGGGTTGAAGCAGTTGCTTCCGTTTATTATGGTAAGTGTGCCTGGGAATTCAGACGTTTCCTATTCTTATACAATTCTTATGTTTGCCTTGATTTCCCAGTTTGTCCAGTACCACGATTTGCCAAGGACTCATTGTACATTATTGCATGCTACTTTGGTTGTACATTGGCACCATTGTCAAATATAGAATAAAACCAGCCACTCACTTAAAAAACAAACTTGGGTTTGAAGGAGTCCAAAGTTAAATCTCTGCAGGCTAAATACCACCGTACTGAACTTCCTCCACATCAAAATGGAGATCAGACTTCTCTTGTGTGCAGGATCTGTCACTGTAGTAGATGGGCCTCAAAACTGCAGATCAGTGGGTTGGTTTCCCCAAAAGCTGAAGATGATAAGGTGATTATAGTAATACCGAGGTCAGGGCACCAAAGAGATTGTCAGGGATTACCATTTCTTTTTTTCTATTTAAATGCACAGCAAATCTGGTCATCATGAAGAGAAAATACACATACTGTACCCACAATAACAGATAATGGAAGTGAAAATGTTTCCTGTTTGAGCACTTCAGTGTTGACATTGAATATGGTCACAGTCCAGCGAAAACTGAATCCAGAACAATGTATAATTAGGGTTGATGCCCATTCTAAAGTTGTATTTGAGGAGGACTGTATCAGTCAATCCCCGTGCATATGGAATGAAAAACGAGTAAGCAGATGGGAATGTTCAGTGAATCATGTGGGGCTAGTTATTATTCAAGAAGACCTTCTTCAGCTCCCCTTGTGGGGCTCACAGGGACAGGAGGTGTATAACTAAAATGCTTGTTAAAAGCAATCTTTTAAAAAAACTCAGAATGAAACCAGTGAATCTGTAGCTGCCAAGATAGTGCAGCAGAACATCAACAACAAAAGTGCAACTGAAGAACTTGAGGTGCAGAGGTTTTGTCACCTAGGATATTTAATACCAAAGGTTATTAACCATGATTGAAATGATCAGCCAAGACATCATCATGTACATGTATGTGCCATTTCTCTAGCCTGAAACATGAGTTATGGTCTCTTACTGTGGCCATTTATTTTTGCCAACAGACAAAAAATGTTGGAGATACAGTTAATTGCCACTCCAGGGCTCATAAATCTCTTCATTCTGAATTCAGGAAAGGCAAATAAGATGGAGCTTTACAATGCCAACCATCTGCTTAGTGGCAGAGGTAAACACTTGAGACAATATGTTTCAACCTGTTGCCTTCAGTGAAATCCACCTGGGGATTGTGACAAAAAAAACTCCTGGTATCATTGCTCAAAGGGCCTTTACTATTGAGATATACAGGAATGACCAGACTATTCTGCCACTAAATTTTTCAGACATTTTGTCATCATTGATATTGACAACAAAGTATGTTGTTCATAAATAGCACCTTCAGGTTCAGCTGTATTTGCTCTTTCAAATACAATTGTCACCTTATTTTTAGTATAGATCTGTCTGTATTTACAGATATTTGTGTTTTATAGAAAGTACTATACTCGATGCAGATCTTGCTCTATACAGTAGGTAATTTACTTTTACGGTACCCAAATACCATTTGATTAAAGAAAAAATAAAATAATGCCATTCTGAAATATTACATTATATTTCTTATATAATTCTTGCTTTAGAGCATTTGAAATGCAGCATTTTTATTATCACATGTCAAAATTATTTTCTCTTTTTCAAGATGCTGAACAAAAATCTTTCAGTTAAATTGCTATGCAAACAGAAAACACAACCTGTCATGCTTGCTCCTGCACAATTATTTTGAAATGTGCTTTTAAAATGCTTAAAATTAAAGACAAAGAGATTATTTGTACTCTTTCCTTGTCTTTCTAATATTAATTTAGTTTTGCGTTTGCAAGGCAGACAAAGGAATTTCCCTACGGTATATTTTGTTCCAGACTTCCAAAGTGTCTTGGTCTAAATTCCATGAAAAACATTAGAAATTCACAGTAAATATTACCGATCCCTTTGGTCCAAATTTAAGACTGAATGCTGTTTATTGCTATCACCTTAGGAGTAATGTGTGAATGTGTTATGAGAAGAGGCAGATTCAATCACAGTTGTAATCCAATCATGGCTGTCCATCAGAGATTTTAGTAGAGCCAAAGGCCAAGCGCACAACAAAACATATCCTCTGAGGTTTGCTTGGGAGTTTTCATTCACTGAGAGTCACAATATTTGTAAGTTAATCATGGTTATTAGTGTATATTTGACACAGAAGGGAGCATGTCTGTCGAGGGACACTGTGAAATGTGCATGTAGTGAAGAAAAGTGACATGTCCTTTCATCACTCCCTCACACTTTACCATTAGTTGCATCACGTTGTCTGCCTGCTGGACAAACACTGAAAAATGTTACAGCTTGCAATATAGGTATTCTCAGTTAGATACCCAGCTCCTCAGTGTGTACTACTGATAAGGGCTATTGTTATTAATTATAATAACAAAAAATCAACATTTATTTAATCAAACCAGATTTTTTCTCTTGAAAGCAAATTCTTATTTATAAATTGTACAACAGAGTATTTTACTAGTGCAATATGGTAATCTAGTAATGTGATTTAAGTATGTTAATAGGATAGTAGTGTTCCTCCCAGGAATGGGTCTCATCCATGCAGGGGTAAATCCAGAGCCACTACTCCATGCTGTTTAAGCAAAGGAACTTTACATTACATAAGAAAGACTGCAATTGAGATTAAGCCCATCTGGTTCATCTGCAAGTTAGTGGAGTATTGAGCTCAGAATTTAGTCCAGTCATTTCTTCAGTTGTTTCAATGACAGGAGTGGGTGTTCTGTGACACAAACAGAGAATACATTGAATTAAGAGCAACCTCCTATTTCTGGTACTTAACATACCAGGACTTAATTTCCATCTGCATCTTGCAGGTGCTTCTTTCATTGATTGATCTTTCATTGGCAAAACCTTTCACTCTACACTGTCATGTCACTGCGAGCGTGTTAGGATGAAGTAGTTGAAGTACTGTAGGTAGCTGTGTCAGCATGCGTAGGCTGAAAAAGGAACAAGGAAAGGTTTATTCCATGCTGAAAAGAGAAGAAAAGATACGTTGCGGCTGTGGAGCCTTCTTCGGGTGTTAGGATGATGCATACAGTACAGTATGTGTTATTTAGTCCTGTAAAGTCAGTATTTTTTGCCTGTTCCTGTTCAGGTTTGTGTGGCATGGAGTTCCTGTAGTTAGCATTGCTGTCTCACAGCATTAGGATTCTGGGTTAAACTCTAGACCTGGGGGGCTCCCAGTGTTCTCGTGATTTATCTCTGGGTGCTCTGCTTTCCTCCCACATTCCAAACACATACGGGTAGGTTAATTGGCTCCTTGGAAAATTGACCCTAGGTATGAGTGTGTGTGTCTGTGTCTGCTCTGTGATGAACTGGCGTCTCTTCCAGGTTTTATCCTGCCTTGAGCCCATTGCTTGCTGGGATTGGTTCTGGCTCCTCCTCAAACTGAGTTAGAAGAAGCAGTCAAAAAATGGATTAATAGATATCCAGGATTTTGTATCCTTGAATCTGTGTCTGATTTCTCCTCTCCATTTCTCTTGCAGGCAGTAGGCGGCTGAGATGGGCATGCCTCTAGGCTGGTTGAGCGCCTCCCTCTGGCTGCTGCTGTGGGGTGCCCGCAGCAGCCTCGGGCGCCCGTTCGGACCTCCCACAGTAAACGTGGCAGTGGTGTTCAGCGGCTCCACCTACCAGACAGAGATTAAGGGGCGCCTGAGCCGCGAGAACTTTGCGGACCTGCCTATCGAGGTGAACCCCATTACTGTGCTGGTCAATGACACCAACCCCCGCGCGCTGCTCACTCGCATTTGTGACACGCTGGCCACTAACCGCGTACACGGCGTGGTCTTCGAGGACAACGTCGGCTCAGAGGCAGTGGCCCAGATCCTGGACTTCATCTCTACCCAGACCTCAATGCCTATTATCGGGGTCAGTGGGGGGTCTGCTGTGGTCATTCCACACAAGGTGAGGATGTGACTGGTGTGATGGAAGTGGTGAGGGAAGGAGCCAGAGGGGCTCGCAACTTAAAAGCTTTATTTGGTCATATTTTAGCAGAGCTGGTATAAAACATGTTCCTGCATTAGGAGTTCTTTGAAAAAAGCTTCAGGGAAAAGTTCAGCAATACAGTATATTTCCTGTGGGATGTGTGTATTTTCATTTATACAAGGAAGGTTAGCCAGAACAGACAGCAGAGTTGCCTTGTGGTTAACATTTTCCAGAAAAATCTGTTCATCTGTGCATTGAGTGATAGGTAATGGGGACAAACAGAATGAGCACATTTATAGTGGAACATTAAGGAACTAACTTCTGCAAGTTACTGTATCTAGGCTACAGAGTAGCAGAATGTTACATTTGCTTGTTAGTCAAAGTTCAGAATTGCACTGTAAAAAGCAATTCCAGATTGAGTGCAATAGTAAAGCGAATTATGTGAGCAACAGATTGGACAGAAAGGCCCTAATTTAAATTAAAACATTCAGCTGTAATCTCTGAGAGCAATATACTGTACCTATGAGAAGAGCAGGAATGTAACTCCTTCTGTTTGTTTCCCAGAATGTACAGTATCTAATGTATCTAAATACAAGCAAGAGAAATGAATATAACCCATCATGCTTTGCAGTCCATTAATGATAAAAATGAAGGTTATGGCCTTGAAAATGAGAAATAATAATTAGATTGCTGACCTCAGGAAATATTGGAAAAATCCTGAATTTTACTGTTAATCAATACCACTAGTTATCTAATAGAAACCGTCGTTTGTTAAAAGGGCCAACTTCAAGTTTTGAGCAGTGGAAAATATGAAGCCTGTCACTTCCCATTCTTATCAGATCGTTGGTATGTGTGGTGAACATTAAAATATAATTTCCCACACCTGAAACTTGAAGAATAATTGTACACCAGGATGAACAGCCCTGGCTCTATCTGATGCACAGCAAAACGCACAGCAGTAAAAATAGATCATAAAAGAAACTGATGAAGCACTGTCATGATCACCACTGAATTTTAATATATTCTAATCCCTCTCACTGCTCCAGCTGGGGCTTTAACTTTTCTTGATGCAAAATGAAAAGGAGAAAAGAATCTTACTGGAGTGTTTGGACCTCCTATAAGTGACAGGGCGGAAAGAAAAAAAGAGAAGGATTTTTGAATAATTCAAAGTTAAACACCTGGTGTCTTTCTGAAGACAAGATCAAAAAAGTTAAGTAAGAATACATCTGATTTCAAAGTTCTAAGCCCTGTCTTTTTTCTGGGGGTGTGTACTGTACAGTATGTGAGGGAATCGTGTTTGTGCTGTAAATTTGTATTGGTTCCATTCAGTGACCCCGCTGTTTGTAAAGCTGTTGCACTAGGATTTCTATCTAGTTGGGAAAAGGAGTGGAATGAGTTAACAATTTGAAGCAGGGCTCTGCATCTCAGATTATGGAGCACTGAAGTTTTGCAGTTTTTACAGGCAGTAGTGAATAGCAAATACAGTAGGTAGGATCTGAAAATCACATTTGACCTTAATTAAGACAACTAAGTGAGATTGATCCAACTAAATCATTTACACACTAGCTGGATTAAAAACAGTGGCTAGAGCCTAAAGACTGGAGTTGCAGGCCCCTGTTCCAATGAAAGATGAAATCAGTAAATACTAGTGCCATTATGTGATTGCCATTATGAAAACTCACTGGAATGCAGAGTACCATACAATTTTAACGTCATCTTTTGTTATAGAACTTCAACTATAAGTAAAATTCAGCAACAAACTAAGAGAAGTCTTCATTGAGTCTCAGAGTGATTGTAAAGCTGTAATTGGGGTATGGTGTGTATTGTGGCAGGTGGTGACTGAAGTTGAGTGTGGGAAAGATCTGTCTGTCAGTGAGAAATGAAAAGACACAAGTTTCAATATTTAAAAAAAGTTATCAAAATGCCACATATTACTGAACGTCCTTTAAATACCTGCGTTTTCTAAGACTATTTTGTTGTAATAGGTAAATACAGTAGGTAGGCGAAGACTGTACATACAGTATTTATACCAGACATTTAAAGATGGTGAAAAAAAACATGACACCATTTTTCAAAATGTGCTGAAATATGGTGATGGTTATATTACATTTATTTTGGTGATTTAAATTCAATGTTAAACCTTAAATGTACCACTAGTCAAGGTCAATCCCTCAGTTTTTTATTAAGATCTGACTTGTACTTCAAAAGCTACCAAGCTGATTTATACATATGAAGATTTCTTGTAATCTGATGATTATCTACAAAGAGTTCTCTATCGATTGGACAGGCTTGCCATGCTCAGATTGGACCCTACGCTGTGATTAAACATAGATTACACTTGTATAATCTGAGTTGTATATTTGTACAAATAAAATATGCACTATGATTAGATTGCTTTACCAGATGAAACATTATTGGAAATGGATACTATGACAAATTTCAGGAAACTGAAGTATAGATACGTATTACTGAAGAGATGTCTTGCCAAGAGTCATTTAAGTGTCTGCAATTCCTAAAATTACTTTGCTGTGATGAAAGGATCTTCCAGACATCATCAAAGACAAAAATGAAGTGATGTATTTATTCATTACTAGTTATGAAGAAGACTAAAGTTATATGCTGAGTCCTGGAATCAAACAGAATGAGTTGTCTAGCATAACCTAAAGAGGCTGACTGGCATGAGGTCATAAAAGTGTACTGTAATAGGTCATAATAGTGTCACTATTGTGACATCATTTTCTGGATTCCCAGAAGTGCGGGGACACTTGCCTTTTGAGTAGTTGCCTTGCCTGCTGATTGTTTGGGCCATCGGAGGTGATAAAAAGGAAATTAATCAAATCCATTGCTGTCTGCACAGACTACTCATAGGCATGCAGAAATAGTTAATGAGCAGCTATTAATTGACAAAATAGATACGGTTTTTTTAATACTCTTAAAAACAACAGTGCAGGAAGAGGCAATTCAGCCAGCTCCCATGAGCTTTACAATTTTGTGCACCTAAGAAAAACTGAATCAATCCAAGTAGTCTAAAGCTGTTTATTAGGAAGACGTATTGCACAGTTCTTGCACTTAATTCAACAAAAGCTATTTCAACTCCACTTCCCGATACTGAGCAGGCAAACAGTAAATTAGAAAAAAAAATCAGTGACCTCCAAAATGTTGGACACTGTAAGTGAAAGTCAATTCTTATCAGCGTCGGTTAAAGCAGATGACCACAAAATAAATGGAACTACAGCATAGAAACAATATGGTTTGGCTTCACACAGTGTAGAAAACCGACTGTGGATGAAGTACTTGATGACCTTCAGCTCAGGAATGGATCTTCCTTCTAATAATCAACCTGCTGGTGCATCGGGCAGTTGATGCATTCCTTTAGCAAATGGAAGGGTGAGCTATGAGCGTGCAGCTGTGTGGGCAGTGATCTTGCTGTTGGAGCAGCAGTGCTGAGCTGTGGGAATCTGGTGTGAACCCTGTGAAGACTTGGGCAGCAGCCCATCTGCCGCTCAATACGATTGAGGTTAGAACATCATCCTAGAGCTATTGACATGACTCACCGGAGAATACAATTTAAAAAAAGAAGAAAATTACCATGGGCTCTTCACTACAGCGGTTGGACCGTACTGAAATAGACAATGAAGTCCTGACATAAAATTAGCACACTCCAATACTGTATATCAGCCTTGTCCTGTTTTCCCACACTTATGAACCTAGTTTATTTACTGTACATACAGTGTACTGTATATCTTAATGAACACAATGACAGGCTAGACCAAGTTACAGGATGCTATTCCGCTTATGTCTTTTCAGCTTGCTGTTGTGAAACCCAAATGCACATAGGGAGAGCATACAAACTACTTGCAGATAGCACCCCAGGAATTGAACCCAGGTCCCTGGTGCTGCAAGGCAGCAATGTTAACCTCTGCATTACTGTGGTGACCTGCGAATGTTGAGTTCTGTTTTATTCTTTGTATAGTGCCCTTCACAACACATTGTCTCATTGTGCTTTCATGGTTATTTATACAGACTATACAAAAAAGGTTATAAAATACAATAGGTCAGAGGGAAATTAGCGTAAGTGGATGTAAAGTGAATCATGGAGTAACAGTGTCACCATTTGGCATGAAGGGGAGAAAAACAAAAATCTCCGTAAGGATAAAAATGATCCTGGAAAGATTCAATGCCTGAAGGTTTGGCAGTAGGTACAGTAATTGAAGTAATGATTAATAATTTACGGTATATACTGTACATAAGCATATACTGTAAATATTAATAACCTGTATATACTAGAATGAGATTGGATCATTCACTAAACTGTTTAAAGGGCCTCTATTGAATTAACCAAATAAACATTCCATTATGATTACATTTGTGATGTTGGCTTTGTCTGGTATGGTTGGTTATCATTTAGATTAAATGTCTTAACTAAATGTATCTTTACAGAATAATGGTACCATGGTGAGCTAGCCCTTATTTAATCTCTTTTGGTTTGGATGACTGGATGACTTAAGGTCTCCATTCTGTTTTGGAGTAATGTAAATGATAGTAATGGAGTAGAGCTGCTCTACGTCAAAGATAAAATATTTCATTTCTGTGTCGGGTGTGATTAGTATCCACTAAATATTCACATTTAGCAATTTTTTTTCTCTAGAAAATATTATACATAAGGTAAATTATTCTTATTGCAATTTGTTCAAATTGCACCCTTTTGTGGTAATGGTCTTTGGATATCTTTCTGTGCATAACATGCTAGTTTTCTGACTCATTAAGCATAGTAAGATTCAATAAAATTCAATTTATTTTTATTTAGCGCCTTTCACAACAAGCTTTGAAGACCTGCATTCTGTGATCTAAGCAGGCATCTTGGATGGTAAACATTAATAAGTTCCATTAGATACAGTAGACAGGTGCCTGACCTCTGAGAGCCTTGTAAGTAAGTAGAAGGATTTTGAAGTCCGCCCTCTACCTGACAGGAAGCCAATGAAGAGAGCTTAGTATGGGGGTTATATAGTCGTACTTTCTACTCCTAGTAAGAATTCTAGCTGCTGCATTCTGAATTCGCTATAAGGTGTTGAAAGAGTGGTGGGTGCTCCCTGATAGTAGGGCATTGCAGTTGTCTAACCTGCTGTATACAAGAGCATGTATGAATTTATCTGTGTCTTGAGTAGTTTTGCAATATTTCTTAACTGTAGGAAGCATGTTTTAGATAATGTTTTAACATAAGAGTTAAATGAGAGCCTTGTGATACAGTATGGTGAGCCATAATGTGGTTTTCTCTGTTGTTGGTCAATATTTGTTTAAGCAATAACCTGCTGACACTTAAAAGTTTAATTGGCATGTTAGTCTTGCAGTCACATTGTTTCTCCATCCAGTCTTTACATTTACATATTTTTATGTGATGCTAAGATTTACTAATTTTCACAAAATAATATGGCAAAATTTGTCTCTGCTCAAAAACTGAAGAATGAAAGATGGGGTGTTAATTCTGAATTCATCCATATGACTTATCTATGGACTATCAGGCTTTATGCCTTGATGCCTTAAAACATAGATGTTTTGTTCATAACTTTCACAAAATTCACTTAGGAGTGCAAGAGTACTTGTTTTGAAGACTTGTTTTGAGAGGACTGCCAAGTATTTAGGTACTATCCTTGCCGGTAACAGCAGTTCCAAGCCATTTCATAATTTGTTCTCCAAATTTGCAAAGCTACAGTACATGCAGCCTGGCAATCAATCATGTAAAAAGTCCTGTTTGACTGAAACTCAAATGTGATTCACTACAAGCTATCAATCACATAAGAGCTGAAAAGTCTCTCAGCCTTGTTTATTAAGTATGTCATGAATAAATCAATAAATGTAATTATTAATAACAGTATGTTTTATGCTGCTGTCCACTTGAGAATAAAACAGAACATACAGTACTTTGTTGTGTTATTAGAGATATTTTTGCACTGACTGGAGTTAGTTTATTTTTGGACATACAAGGTTTGGCCATACATTTTAATACACTGAGTTCAAAAGCAGAATTGATTGAACTAAGCATTTCTGAATGGTGTTTAATTATTTTTAAATTACTCCTCATTAATTTAATCTTGAATTCAATATTAGTGGTTTTCTGAATGGCAGGCTACTCACTTCTTAGCTGTAGATGCAGTTTCACACTAAATTATTTTAGAATAAAGACAGTGGAATTATTCTGCATCACTTCAAATTCACAGGCTCAGGGATATAATGTTACGGAGTAATTACAAAAAAGCTCTCAAAATTATTTTAATTGTAAACTTTGAATCAACACTGCCTACAAAGTTAGGTAAGTAAATTTAAGATAAAGCAACAAGTGGGAACTGTAAAGATTTTCCAAAAGGAAAAAAATTAAGTAATTCAGATGGTATAACCTACTGGTAGTAGTTTCTATTTTTATGGCTGATATTGCAATCCCAAATGGGATACCTGCAGAAAAAAGTCAAACCACTGGACAACAGAGGCTTCAGCGAGGATGTCTGCTTCTCAAGCTGAGGGACTGCAAGTCTGACAGCTCTGCCCTCCTGGCTGGTCTTTTAGACACGCCTAGTCTTCTGTAGTGTCTGCTGAGGCTTCAGCTATCTTCCTGTGGCCTCAGAGCCCTGATTTTTTTCGGCAAAGCAGACCTAATTTTAAAAAGCAAGAATGGCCTGGAGCAATTGCAAAACTGGAGCAGCTTTACCGTGTGCCCTAAATCTGCTTGTACAGTACACTGCTGCACCTTTGTAAGATGTGTGTACAAAGTCAGAGAAAGAAAATTAGGGCTAGAGAGGATATTGGAGGTTGTGCTTCACTGCCACATTGGCAAAGCTATTACTACAGTGTGTAGATGTCAAATTCAATCTTTGGATGAGAGAGGCTACCAAGTTCATTAGGACTCAACAGCATGATCGCATGATATCTTTTTGGCTCACGAGTCATTGCACTCCTCATCCATAACTGGATGTACTTTATTAGTCATTCTGATTCAAATCATTCAAGCTGCTTTCTTTCTCTTTCAATTTTTCTTAATTACTTTACTAAACAGTTAGGGCCAATGCTTCCTGGGTCCTTGATTAACTTAGTTAAGGGATTGATCCATTCTGTTTTTCAAGCAGAATATCTCTAAAAGCTTTCTGCCAGCCATGCTATGCTCATTCTATAATAATGTATAGATATAATATGTATTCTATAATAGTGTATGTCATTCCATTTCTCTTAAACTTACTCAGAGTTTACAAGCAAAGTTCTGAGCTTGCTTACCCAAAATTGAAGACTAATTGTAGACTACAATCGTGGCTGATTGTCTGTTTTCTTCAGTCTTCTGATTTTTAAAAAAAACCTGAACAGCACAGGCAATCTCCAGTAGTTGATGAAAAACTATATAAGATAACTTTTGTTTCAGTTTTAGCTTCTGACATCAGTAACATATTTTCTTAATACATGTGAGGAAAAGGAAAATCTCCCATGATAACCATTTCTTTCTTCTTAAAGACATTACTGATTTCAATATGTGATAGGCAATATGTAATTTGGTGGTCTGTCCACAATTTGCATTATGACTTTTGATTGTCTATTTTTATGCAGTGCAGTCCTGTATATTGGGAGGATGGAATAAAACAACATACTGTATAAGCATAGAAATACCCACAAATAATAAAAGGTGACATTCTGTACTTTTGACTCACATTCATCTTTTTCCATCGCAAATTGCAAATCCAAATTGATTGACTATCCTGCAAAAATAGCAATTTTGATTTCAGTGTTCTGGAACTTATGGTCTAACCTACTGCATATAGATTCCTTATGATCTTAGTGTTTTTGTTTTTCTCTTTCATCTTTCCAGTCTCTCCATAATTCTGCGCATCCCCTAGTGCTGTAATTTGCATCATCACTTTTCTGTTAGTGATGTTTCAGTGATTCCAGTTACATTAAATGGCTTATGTCTTTTTTTTTATTTTTGACCCTATTACTCTACTACTATTATTCACCTACAATGGAGTGGAAATAGGATTTCCTTTGCATTGCATTTGAATCTTTTTCAGCTTTTAAAAGCTCCAGAATATTTGACATATTGTACTGCTGGAAAAAATATGTACAGTATATGAAACAAGGAGAGTGGATGCATACTTTCAGTTTGTAGATTATGTGGTAGGACACTTGTTCATAAATATTAAATATCTAGCTCCAGATGTTGGCTTATGTACCAAAGTCTACAGTTTAATAAATGACTCAGAGTACTGTGCTATAGGAGCCCTATTCCTATGCTCAGTATGTGTCATCACTAGCTATATATACTTGTATTGCAATCAAAATGAAAAACTAGTTAGACCATAAACTGATAATGGAAAAAAAAACATCTCAAGAAACCTGACAGGGGTTTTTGCTGTCTGCAGAAATAATAAGGTTCTCTGATGCAATATTTAAAACCAGATAGCTGCCTTCACAGCTGACAACTTTCACATCCCCTTCTTTCCTTTGTGCAGATAAATGATGCTTGCAATGTGCTAGTGGAAGGGTGCCAAGCAAGCCAGCAGACCACAATGTACCGCAAAACGTGACACAACTTAGAAATTCACTAGAGAGATGCAACCACTCCTGACTTGCAATTTATTATGTATTCAGCTCACATAAAAATAAAACTTGCATAGAACTTGCAGTATCCTAGTGTAGGGGTTTTCAATACCAGGTCCTTCATGGTCCTTCTATCACCTTAATTGCATCATTAACTGGTGTCCTGGCTAAAGCCCACCCTTGATTAGATTGGATCTGTTGTACAGTTGGGCTGCTGGCACAGAATGTCTTAAATGTGCCACACAGATAGTGGTGAATGAAGTGGATCCACTTTTGTAAGTAAGGGACTTTGGGATCCTTTGTCATGACTGGTGGCAGAATAGAAAGTTTGATTTGAAACCTGTCTTTAGTTATTTTCCATTATTCAATCACACAAGGCACAACACTAACCCTGCAGGACAGAATACCTACAGTATGTTGTTATATCTGGCTTAGAAAAAGATGAGAGCCTTAAAAGTTCACATGAAAAAAAATACCTTGGAGCTTTCAATTGATTCAGCGTCCATAGTGTGACAGAAGAGTGAGACAGGATCTGTTGCAGACATTTATTGTGTTTGTTTAATGAGCAAATGCCTTGACTGAAGGTCATTTACATGTATATGGACTTTTAGGCACAGGGAAGAATAAAAGTCCAGGGTAATTTCCCCAGATTATTTTGATACAGTTCTCACTCAATGTATGTTGAGTTCAGTAAATTCTTTGCACTACCTAATATTCTATTTATGATATAGTATAAGCTCACTTGTTAATATTTGTCACAATTCTCTCAATAAAAGGCAGACTCACATATCTTGTACCGTTGGGAGCTGCTGAGACATTAGCATAATTAGCATAGTAAGGCCAAAAGATTAGTCAGCTTGTGCAACTTCCATGCTACTTCATTAAACTACTTAGTTATAATTATCTCCTAAGTTATTGTACTTTGTTAGCAAGATTATTATATCAATTAATAATTAGAATTAATTACATATATATATATTGCTTATTACTATAATACACAAGGAGGATTACAGTAATAAACAAACCAGCAAAATCATTTTATGTGATTTTATCTTGTGTCTGTGTGTCTGAGTGTCTGAGGTGTCTGTGCAAAAACATTAAAGCTCACAGCCACTAGAGGTGGCGCCACCCAGTGACTAGAAATTGAAAGGCAAAAGACACAGCTTTATTTGCACTGAATGGGATGAAATCTCTGTAAACACCTGCTTCCAGGCATGCATCCCTAACCAGAATCACCGGATTCTCACACCAGATACAGCATATACTGCACAGGGACAACAATGGCAATTTTAAATTTAAGTATTTACAGTCTCTCAAAGTTGACTGTTACATAATTCACGGGTAGCATAATTTTCATTGCATCCTAAGCAATTGTGTTTTAGCATACTGGACTCCAAAGTCCCTGGCAAGCTGTTTTACAATATGTTATTTCTTCATTATTCTGATCTAGTTACCTTCACACAGTGCCACACTGAGGATTGTAAAAGAGAGGTCAACATATTGCACTTGTTTACACTAGTACATAAGATCAAATGGAAAAACAAGATTCTATCCAGCAATGCCATCTTATACACCATTTTGGTGGCAGCAAAGTCCCCTCATTAAAGTCTTAAGGGATTAGACACTCTAAGGAACAAGGGAATGTAAACTGTAGTGACTTTGTCAGGCAGATGCACTGGCTTCCAATCAAAAGGGAAGTACAAACAGAGCATCTGTGAAATAACATCCACATTAAAGTCTTCAGCATTTTTATGCCACATGTTCCAAATTGTTCCCGAAGATCACAAAATGCTGGCTTCTTGGTTGTTTCAAGGCATCATCTTAATGCTTGGAGCAGAGCCTTCAGTCGTTGTTCTCTTAATGTGACATTAGAAAGGCTAGAAATTCTAGGTCCTTTTAGGCTGAACTGAAATGTATCTTGTTCTACATTTGGGAGGTTAAGCCATCCTGTTTTTAATTCCACGCTTTGCTTCTGAATGCCTTAGGCATGAAGTGAATATGTTTAAAACAAAGATGTAATTATTTTAAGCTTCAAGTGTAGTTAATGAATTAGTCTTTTATGTACAGTAAGACCAAATGAGAGATACAAGGCTTTACATTTGTCCAGGCATCTCTAACAGTGATCCAGGGAGAAAATGGTTTTGTTAGCCAATGCGTGTATAGAAATGTGCCCTGATTTACGTGGCATGAAGCAGGAGGTGAACTCTCGCATGGCTCCAGTGTTCACTGCGATATTTCCTTTCCTGACATTATTGCTAGAGTTTCAGACTGAAATAAGCCAGATGCACTCAATAAAATATTTTGTTGCCCATTGTGAATCATTTAAGAACACTGTGCACAATTCCACATTTTAGCTTGCCAGCCAAGCATGCCCCAGGGTTTTTAGTCCATGGATTTTATACGGGTGTCATTTATACTTCATTGCATGCCACAGACATCAGGGCAATGTGCATGAGACTGAGTAGACTGTGCTCCATTTCTATTAATAATTACTGGCAAAGTTATTAGCTTTGTGAAGGTCCTTCGAGCAACTATATTTTGAACAGATGAAATTTCATACTTTTAATGCCAAGAAGCTGGAAGCCTTTAATTTCAGAAGAAATATTGATTGCCCCCTTAACTGCAGACCTTAAATAGTGTTGCCTTTACCTCCCCCAATTATTAAAGTACTACAGTTCTTGATATTTTGTGTTGGTGATAAAATTAGTTCTTAAATATTTCTCAGCCCAATTCATGCTGTTTTGTAGAGAGTTATTTTGGCATTAATCAAGTAACTGTATAGCATTTAAAAAGCTCAATTACTTACTAGATTTGAATTATACAAGCATCCATACATACTGTACAGTATATGCTGTAAATAGGTCCCACAACACTGTATGCCTCATCATGAAACCAATGAAAGAAATGTAATACTCTGGCCTCTGACATTCATAGAGCTGCATGCAGGTTTTGAAATAATGTACCTGTTGCTAGCCTTCTCTGAAGCCTGAGCATTTCCAAATGATTAACACAAACCCATCAAAAGCATCTGAGATTCATTCGGATAAAGTGCATTGCTAGAAACCAGAATCTTCAGATCACACCAATAAGAACTCTTCAACTGTTCCAAGGCAACCATTTCCCTGAGTTAAAAATAAAATAATTCCTTACTAACATGCTTAATTGATTATGCTGCTGTATTGATCGTCTTTTATGCTACTTAAAACAAAACAGCTTCATTTACAATGCTATGTAATCACTGCCAAGCAAAACATTTTACCGCAGATATAGATGCTTAACATATCAGTTAGCTCCCATGAATAGTACTGTATGTAATTGTCTGTAAATTAAAAGAAATAAAATACAATATCTGTAATTTTCTCATATCACATAGTAGCAAAGTATTTACTTCACTATACTGTATCTTTGTTTAAATGCTTGCCTCAATATTTGCTATCTAAACTGCTTAGGAAGAGTTACGTATCCGTGTGTCATCTGATGCCTCACTGGTGTGGCATCTGTTTCAGAACCTTGGACAGCACTCATTTCCATCCTAGGCAAATTATTTTTTAAATAGTTCAAGTAGGTACTGTAGCTGTGTCTGAATGCAGAATGCAAAGGAACAAGTAAAGGTTTATTCCATGCCGAAAAAAGAAGAAAAGCAACACAATGTTTTGGCTGTGGATCCTTCTTCAGCCTTCTTCATCCATCCATTTTCAAACCTCTTAGGGAATCCAGAGCCTTTTAATGATAATGATAATAATAATAATAATAATAATAATAATAATAATAATAATAATAATAATAATAATAATAATTCCTTACACTTATATACTGTAGCGCTTTTCTTGACATTCCACTCAATGCGCTCTACAGGTAATGGGGACTCCCCTCCACTACCACTAATGTGCAATATCCACAAACAAGTCCCACGCAGGGCATGATACACCCTGAATGGGATGTCAGTACATTGCAGGGCACACACAGACACTTACAGTAATTTTCACAATTGACACAGAAGCCAATTAACCTACTGTACCAGTATGTCTTCAGACGGTGGATGGAGACCACAACACCAAAAGGAAACCCTTGTGAACACAGGGAGAACATACAAACTGTATGCAAATACCACACAGTAATTGAATCCAGGGCCCCAGTGCTGTAAGGCAGCAATGCTAACCATTGCACCACCATGGTGCCCATTACTGGAACATCTCTGTTCCTATTCAATTAGACAGGATTTCTTATGGCACTGTTTGATGCCATGCTCACTATCACTATACAGTGAGGGTTTGGTTCCAAAAGAAAGAGTATTTAAGAAGATGCACTATATATCTAAAAATTAGAATCATATGCATTTACATTGCACTACATTGAAGATCTTCAGAATAAGACATCATCATCTCATTATTATGCCCTGGCTGGCTCATTATCCATCGTAAGTTAGATTTGAAACTTTCATGATTTTTAATATCAATTTTATATTCCCAGTGCTTGCCAAGATGGTAGTTAAGATTAATGACTGACAATGGGTAATTTCATGATACCTTAATAGTCAAAAAACAGATTTTATTCATTTTTAGAAGGGTTAAGTCAGGAGTGTACAACTTAGTTGCTGGGTGGCCACAAGGTCTTTAGGTATATCCAGCCAACCTCTCATTTATTATGATTGGTCTAATTATTTAATTATGTAAAGCAGTCTAACTGTTAAAACTCTACAGGGTGGAAAAGGATGACAGTTATTGTGTCATGCACAAAGCGCATGTTTTATACCATAAACATTAAAAAGCTTCACAAATCAAACATACCCAGTGGACTCAAAGATTATTTGAATACATTAAATGCAGAGCTTCAGCTGGAATGAATGCCAGAGAACTCTCATTCTTCCTCCCACAATACACTCAATCTCACCTCTATGAGTTAAATATTTTTAAAGAGGAGTCATATTACCCAATTGAGCATTGGGGTGAATGGTTGATGCCATTTATTACAACACGAATTCCATCATTTACATGATGTTAAATTATGGCAGTAAATATTAAGTGGCAATAAATATTAGTGGCACAGCAATAAAATAAAATAATGTTAGATATCATACCCCTGCAATTGCAAGAAAAAAAGTTTTTAGAAAAGTTTTCTATTATACTGTGTTCCATTTACAATGAAAGGGAACTATGATTCCACAGGGGGCGGCACTGTGTCGCAGTGGTTAGCATTGCTGCCTTACAGCGTAGGGGCCATGGGGTCAACTCCTGGGGTGTTATTTGTTATCTGTATGATAACAAATAATGCTGTCTATGCTGTCCCCATGTTTGTATGTGTTTACTCCAGGTTTTCCTGTTTCCTCACTCAGTCCAAAGACATACTGGTAAGTGAATTGGCTTCTGGGAGAACTGACCCTGGCAAGAGTGTCTGTCTATCTGCCTTGTGGTGGACTGGTGTCCCATCCAGGGTGTATCCTGCCTTACACCTCTGGAATGGGCTCCAGCTCCTGTACATCCGTGAAATAGATGAAGTGGTTAGGAAATGGATGGATGGATTCCACTGGGTTTTTGAGGTGGGATTAATGAATGTAAAAGGAGATAATTGTGTGAGATTGAACAACTCCAGCATTGGCATACTAATGAGTTTAATCATAAATGATTTGCTTTAGCTTAGAGGTTCACCTTAGTAACATGACCATCATATTTTCACTTTCATTCTTAGTGATTTTATCATAAATCTCTTGTTGTTTCCTATGAATTGTCTTGACACATTTAAGTATCATGTTTCTGAGATTGCCACAGTCTGCTGTAAAAAATCACAGTGAAGGCGTGTCAAAACAGCAGAGAACCACAGAAAAACTGTAATGGAAACTCAAGGGAACAAAATGCTTGTTTTTTTGTCATCTCATCTTGCCCCACAGGACCCAGGAGCAGAAACCACACAGAGTGTAAATGTTTCTCTATGGATGACTCTGGAGCTGTAGAAATCAGTGTTCACATCTTGTGTGTTAAAGCAGTTAAACCACAAGTTATCTTATTTGCCACTTCCTATGATTAATGATTATTCTATATACATACAGTAGAAAAGATAGCATTGTTAAATATTTACTTTATAACTTAAGTAAAAAACATTATTTGTAGAAATAAAGACATTAGTGGAAAAATTAAGAGTGCCATTTTGTACTGTATATAGTACTCACGACTGAAGCACTGACATGGTGACAGGACATTGTTCTATGCCAGATGTTGAAAGTCAGGTATATACTGTACAGTATTTTAACAACACCATACCATTGTCTGTGATTTTCAGATTCAAGATACAAGGTACTGTAGAGACAGACTGTAGTTTAGAGATTTTACTTTTTCATGTAGAAATCTGAAATTAACGGTGCCCTTTTCAAGCCTGAGAAACACAAGTTTCCTGTACACATACTGTTTAAGATGTATACAACCTCATGAAAGGACATTTGAAAGAATACATAAAGTTTCTTAGAGGAAAAAGAATTCATGTATGCAAACGATGGCTTTGAAGGTTTTCAGGCACAGTTTTCCATTTTGTGGAAATGAATTTAGAGAAATAATGTGAAGACTTTGATTAGTCTTGCTTTCAATTTAAACATAATTGGAATTATGCAATGTGATGGCAAAATGAATGCAGCTGCTTGTTTAGATGCTTTTGTAATAATCTAGGAAGTTAAATCAGAACTGAGAGCCTCACACCAGGCAATGCTTTCTGGAGAGCACCAGAACATGTGGTGTGCAAGAAAAGGCAATAACTTGGACAGATATGCTGCAGGCAGTGAAAAAAGTAGATTTATATTATCTTTTCAACCCCTTGTGTGACCTACCTACACAAGTACAATGGCGTTATATTTCTAGTCTCTGATGCATCAGTGGCTCACTGGTACTAAGCCAGATGAACAGACATTATGCCAAAGACAGCAAAGAGACAGTAATTAATGAATAAACATTTTAGAACCTGGATGTACCCATAACAAAGCATCACTCTGCATTCATTTCTGTTTAACTGTGATTTTAGAGCTACCAGTCACAGAAAGCAATAAACGAATAAACATTTTAAAAGAAAGAACTAAATAAGTACTACTCCTGAAGAGATGTAAATGGATTTTTTGTGTATCTCAGGACTGTCCTTTCTCTCTATGTGGGCTTGTGCTCCATTTGTACTCAACATGTTTTACCACAGAAAGCACTTAGCATTCAAACATTATTATTCTTACATCCTCCTATTGCACCTTCCATTGTTTCTCACTCCTTTTAATATTCTTGATTTACAGAATATAGTTTTCAGTCTCAGATGGCTTCTTAACCCATTGGTTGTTAATGATGCTCTAGAGAAATTTTAAACCCACTTTTTCTTCCTCCTCCTTGTCTCCCACTGAATCATAGAACAAAGCCTGCCTACTTCTACAATTGCAGATCTTTATCTTATCTCAGAAACTGTTTTAAACAATGGTGTCAGTGCAACATTCAAGGTTACATTCAGCCCTTACTTTCATAGGTTAAAACCTAACCTCCTTCAGTAGACTAGAAACCCCACTATGAAGGAAAACACTTGAACTCGTTTGTCCACGATATTCTTCCACTGTAGGAATCTTACCAGTACTGAATTCTTCAGGTAGAGTATCAGCCAAGTCTTCCGCCTAGAAATGAAGGTATAGCAGCTTTCGCAATTGAATTAGAATATGTTAGAAGAGAGAAAAGAAAAGAGAAAGGAGCAAAAAACTGTCTAGAATATCAGTGTATTTATTAAACTTGTGTTACTATTGTTTTGGAAAATCACGTATACCTTTCTGTCTTGACCACTTCTTACTTAAGAGACAATGTATATGACAAAACCAATACAAATTATTAATATTATTTATAAGGTAGTAATAATTAAGTGCTACAGCAATAATTATAATATTCTGTATATTTTATTTTTCCACGGGAGTGACAACAGTCTTGAAGCAATCAGCAGGACAACTGATGTTCCAACATCATTGAACTGGCTTTGCCAAAGTCAGGAGACATTAGTTTCTGAGCCCAACTAAGACAGAAACAAAAGTTAACTGGACAATGGCTTTCCTGCACCTTGCATTAGAATACTGAATCCCAGCCTTTCTTGCAGCCTTGGAAAGGGTAAAAGGAAATTATTCAGCTGTTTCAGTAATCCATGCCCCCATTGCTTCTGATAGCAAGCCTTGCCCAGTGTTGTTTCCAACACGAGTCTGTGCTACAAAGTGCACCCTGACACTTTGTCATTTGCAGCTAAAGCAAAATCGCTTAAGAGTGTTACATAAGCTCCAGTCTGACCTCCCCCAGAGAGCACTGTACCAGATTTCTGCACTGCTGCACATCCACTATTATAAATCGGATTCATTTCAACAATGATTTTAAAAACATAAGAACATTTCCAAATGAGAAGAGATAATTTGGCCATCCAGCCCATTTGGTATTTAGTAGCCAATTTTTTCAAGGGATCACAACCAGTCATGTCTTGAAAGAAGTCAGAGGATTGGTGTGATGGGTGAAAATTAGCACCCAAATCTTTATTTCATTAGCATTTTCTTCAGTCTCAGAATTTCCCAATTTGTTTGTTTAGTCTGTTTTTGCTACTGTCATGCAAACTTGTGCACTCGTATACCTGAAACAGCATCCGCCACTGAACTGTCTGGAATTTTGACATTTAATCATAGTAATTAGTGCTGCCCCATAAATGCACCAATGTTGCTGTGATCATCATCATCATCATCATCATCATCATCATTATTTTTCCCTGCATTGCCATTCACATCATCTTTCTTCACCTCACTATCAGCATGGAGGAAAGCAGTGAAATGCTGAATGCACTTTCACTGTTTAAATGTTTCCTGCCTTTTCAGAGTCCAAGCGTACACACTATTTCTCAGAATCGGGTTCTCTGGTACAATAAAAATCCTTTTAATTCATTAAATTACAGAATATATTTTCAGTAAGACTACATTTCATGTTGTTATTGTTAATTCTAAGACAGGAGAGGCTGACTTAAAAAGTCAGATAGAGACCCAGTTGTACAGTTTAGTCGTGCACTGCTGGTGATACACTATGCTAATAGTTGGCTCAAGGTTAATTGAACAAACACTGTCATTTTTGACAAGGTGCTAAACACATCTTTAATGTTTATAGGACTTGATTTTTATTGATTTCATGTCTGTGTTCTTAGTTTCTCCTTTCATTGGTTCTATAAGACCAACATTGAGTCAGAGTGGACTAGAGTTAGAAGCACTAGTATGTTCAATAAAGGGGTAAATAAGCTAAATTAAAACTAATTTGCAACAGAAAGACAGTGGAGGCGTGAATCTCTAGATCATGAAAGGGTGAATCCAGTCCACGTGTTGTCGGGCATTTTTTCCAGCAGTAACCTTTATCACTTAATTTTAATTATTTGGATAGGAAATCAAATTGCATGTTTGTGTCTCCATCTTTAATTCTTTATTTTGTTTCATTTAACAATTGAAAGCTTTCTGATACTCTTCTCAGTTGTGGAAGGTCTTAACTCTGATAGACAGATTCAATGTCTTCTTTCACAAGGCTTCTGAAACCTTTGCTAACATGCTGAAGAGGGAAAGTAAAACAACACAAAGGGTGAAGATGGAGAAAAGGTTTCTGAGCAGTATTGAGAGCGTTTTGTGTGAATGTCTGTATTTATCTGCTCTCAAAGAAGTCTGGAGCTTGTAACAAAGGTAATCTCAAGATCTCTACTGGATCTTCAGCTATCACACAGAAAACGTAGTGAGGATGTTGTCATCTATTTTGGAAAACATAGCTTTTCTTCCTCAATCTCTTCCATTGTCAACAGTATCTGACCCCTCAGAGTCTCGCAGAGTGTACCACACTGGGTGAAACATAAAAATAGGCTGCTATCTGATGATTGAAATCCCCTTTTCAATCTATAACTTTGATTTCTATGCTGTTGTCATGCGAGAGTCATAGGGTTCATTGAATATTTAAAACTCTGCAATGGTATCCCTGCCTACTCTTTCCTTCCGACAATTTGGCACTTTCTGGTGGTTAGCGTGACACCAAAGACATTACAGTGTCTCAATATCATACGATATTGGACAAGATATATTTTTATACATAAGCCATTACACAATAATGTGGAATGTGCATTTTATTCCCACAATTTTATTTTGTCACATCATTATTTCCAGTTATAAAGATGGAATATTGATTGGCTGAGTGACCGATTGATCATTTCCATATCCAGGGGGATGGCTCCACCTTCCTGCAGCTGGGGTCTTCCATCGAACAGCAGATCAATGCCATGTTCAAGGTGATGGAGGAGTACGACTGGGGCAACTTCGCCGTCATCACCAGCCTGTACCCGGGCTATGAGCACTTCGTTGATTACATCAGATCCTTCACGGACACCAGCTACTTTCTGTGGGAGCTCCAGGAAGTGGTCACCTTCGAAATGTCTGAGGGAGCCAACGACATCCGGTCGCGGCGGTTGCTGCAGCAGGTGGACGCCCAGGTGCTGATGGTCTACTGCTCTCACGAGGAGGCCCAGTACCTCTTCTCCATGGCCTCTGAGGTGGGCCTCATCAGCCCTGGCTACATCTGGCTCGTCCCCAGTCTGGTGGTGGGCAACCTGGACATTCCTCCTCCAGAGAACTTCCCTGTGGGGCTAATCAGCATCACCACTGACCGCTGGAAGATGAGTCTGCGCCAGAGAGTGAGAGATGGTGTGGCCATAGTGGTGAAGGGGGTGCAGAGCTTTCGTAGACACCATGGCTACATTCCTGAGGGCCACACAGACTGCCACAACCCTATTGGCCCAACCACCAACAACACACTGTTTAGGTGAGCAAGCAGGCTTCCAACAGCTCCCTTCTGAAGCTACGGGCTTTTGGCTATAAGGCCAAATGGTCCAGTGAAACACAAAATAACCTTCTTTCAAATGTTCTTATAAGGTGAAACCAACAAGCCATTAGGCCCTTGATAGTTGACTATTCCCCAGGCCCTGCATAGGCCTTTCAAGAGCAATGTTGAATTCAGTCATTACCTCAGTAATGAGAACATTATCAAGCAAATCACCTTAATGCAAAGTAACTGTTAGTGCCTTGCTTGCTGTGTGTTTAATTTTACTGTATGTTGAACCTGCATTGAAGCAAGTTGTGTTCTTTTTCAAACCACAGACAGTTCACCAATAAAGGGTGCTTCACTGCAGTTTGACGGCAGTGTGCTTCTGATAGCCTGGGATTAAAAAGGAGAAACATGATGTTCGCTGAATATGTAGCACTTACATAAATTAAAGTATGGCTGTTATTTAAAAACTGTAAAATGTCAGGGAATACCACAATACCAGAAGTACTATATGTTTGGAACATTTGTTCCATTTTAATTACAATCACTCAAACTCTGCTCAAGCTGTTTTATAATAGTAGACCAAATGCAGGAATGAACACAGCTACTGCTTTGCACAAAATGTGTAAGTTACATCAAAAAGATGGAGTGGCATGGAGACAGGTGGACTGAATTGTTAGTGGCACAATCTGACTTCCCATAGTCTATGCAGGTATTGTTACATTTCACATATATTGGACATACTGTACTGTAAATGTCTAAACTCTGGAATTCTTTCCCTCAGTAATGGCCATTCGTATTAGAATACCTGTAAAAAAACCTGCAGGGCATTTGGTTCTCTCACCCTCTCAGCTCCACACACACCAGCTGTTTGCCCATTGCCACCCGTTCTTGGCCTCAGAGGGAGAAAACACCACAGTGTCAGCCCAACAGCTGAGGCTGAAAGAGCAATCTGTTGCCATCTGTGCCAGGGAGGAGTAAATCCTATTTGATCAAGAGAAAAAAATAATAATCACCAGGGAAGCTGAACTCCGAAAGATGAATCAGACTCTTTGGCAATGAGCACTACCAGCTTCTGTGAAGGGAGGGCACGCACCCTCTGTGACAACACCATTGGGCTGATAGCAGTCTGCCACTGGAGGAGTCAGATACAATATTATTGCAGTTAACACAATGCTTGGAATGCAGATAATGACATTACAGTGGAACTTATTTACTTAGAGCCGGACTAATTTCATTTGTAAAGTTGTGGACGCTAGCATTAGCAATATTCGCATTGATGAGACAAATTAATTTTGTTATTGACTAATGAAGAACTTTCTGTTGCATCCCACTGCTGTAATTACTCCTTCTGAGCCAAGCCTTGATTAAATAGAGAGCAGGACATCAAGGGTTTAATTAAATAGTCGCAAGTTACTCATTTTCAGCGGGAAACTTTTAATCTTTTTGTAATTTTGACACAAAGCTGTTCCTTTTATTCCTGCTCACATACCTGCATCCAACTAACTTAAAAGTGTGAAATGCACATTTATACAAAGCAAGTTAATGAGGGATACCTTAAAACAGGGTGAGATTTATAAACTGTCCTTAAAGTGAGAGATTTGTAAATTCAGCAGTTTACGGCCTCGCTGAGATGAAAATTGGTGCTCAATGCCCTTGCATAGTACTGTAAATGTGTAATACTGGTCATCTGTTCAGCATTCCTGCCAGCAATCAGACCTTGAGAACAGCTGAACAATGTTACTGATTTGTTACAAAGTGTCATTGCGGATTAGAATTTATAGTGAACAGCTGATCTGTATTACCCATTTAATATGCATGGGCTCTAAGCACCGATTTACATCTGAGCAAAGGCATAATGCTGAATTTACAAATCAATGTTTTTCACTTGTAGAGGCAGTTTTTTTTCTACTGTATGTCAAAGTGTCCCGGTAAAAATGACTTTGTGGGATCATCTTAGTCTAGATGACTCTACTAATCAGTTGATCCTTCAAGAGCAATACACTAAAATGCAGCTCATCTCCAAATCATGTGCCTTGAAAATGTAATATTTTTCTGCAGTATACATACAGTATATACTCAAGCTTAGTCATTTATTTAGCTCAGGGTGCCCTGACCTACAGGCAAAGTTGGGGCATATCAAAGAAGTAGAGTACTGAATGGTGTAGCATGACAATAATCTGAATAAAGTTGGGAGAATTCTGTAGGGGACTGGCCTAACAGAAGAAATGGCTGCTTACTGTATCTGCTTTCCTCTCATCAATCACCGATCCCTCAGAGCCAAGCAAATCCCATTGAGTTGCTTTATCCTTCATGTATAGATCCATAAATTAGATTTTTTTTAACAAGACTCAATGTCTGCCATTCATTTCACCTGCTAATAAGATTACAGTGATTACCAGGTTAAATCAGCTTTTCGCATGAAGCCTTGTTCTTCATTGCTAAGAGTGTTTAGGAGCGGGCTGTTCGGCTGTGGTCGGCTGTAACAACCAGCAAGTTGTGAAGGGAAAGGCTATGCTGCAGTTCTATACATGAGGTCTGGTCTCTGCTATATGTTATATTCTTTAAAAAGGCACTCATGTTTCTTTCATAGAGTTAATATTGGCATAGTTTTATACAGAATACAAATGCATACCTGCAGATTATGTGTATCATTGCCAGAGATCCACTATTATTATTATTATTATATTTATAAGAGAAAATTTTGTTATACATTTTATTTGACGTAACTACTGTAGATTATTTTTTGCTCTAATACTACTGTGTTCTGTACATGATGCTTCAAAATAGTTACAGTATGTCATTTGCCAAACCGCTTTATACCATACAGTATCAGGGGAAGCAGGAGCCTACCTGGCAAGCATCAAGTGCAAGGCAGAGTACACCCTGGACAGGGCGCCAGTCCATTGCAGGGCTTCAAAATAGTTTTTGTTTGAAAAAATAAATTATGAGTTATCATAATTTATAATCAGTTCAGTACACAGATTAAACTAAAACAGTCTCAAATGAAGTAAGGATTTAGTTTCTTCTTCTTTCTTCATAGTAAAACCTAAAGATGAAAAACACAGTTCAATGTGCTTCTGTACAGGTCACAGTGTGTTTGAAGCACGGTCTCCTATTGATGAGTTTTCTTCCATAGAAAAAGGAGAAGTGGTAACAAGAGAGTGATGAGACTAAAATATTATTAATAATGCACTTTTTAAAGGATAGAGACAGATTTAGATAGGATAGACAGCAAAAATGACGTAATTCAATCTGTTTCATTACATCTGTTTTTACATTTTGAATTGTAAATTCAAACTGTAAAAATTCACTAACAATAAACAAATTGTTATTAGTTTGAACTAATTTGAACTGATAAATTCAATAAACACTTTTTTGTGCTTCCTATTTAGCATGTCATCTCAGAGGAAAGACATGATACAGTAGGAAAATAATTCTTATCCTAGCAAAGACTGAAAACCCACGACAAAAAGTGCAGCAGCAATAAAGAGCCAAGTTTTGTGTTTAGAAGTTTCCTGATTTACTTTATTTTTTTATGCTATTACTAAAATTATTTTCCACCGAAACTCTAAAAATAAATTATGGTGTTGTTGAACTGAAAGTATCCTTGTTGGTGCTTGTTGGATGACTCAGTGGTAAATGGCAAATGTGAAATATTAATCAATTTGTCTGAGACAGAAGAGCATTTTACTGAATCCACTTAAAACGCTTTAATAATGGAGACTTCCCTCCACCACCACAATTGTATTGCACCCACCTGGAAGATGTGATGGCAGCCAAAGTGTGCCAGTACACTCACACATCAGCTATCAATGGGGAGGAGAACAGAGTAATGAAGCCAATTCATAGATGGGGATTATTGGGAGGCCATGATTGATAAATGCCAAGGGGAAACATTTGGCCAGGACACCAGGGTATCACCCTTAGCTAATTAACCCCTCTACAAGAAATGGTTTGTGTACTTTTAAGTTTTGACACAGAGTATTTGCTGTATGAAATTTTCATACTGTACTTTCTGTATGAAAAACTAAAACAGTTCCCAATTTTGTTATCATTTTGGTGGGAAAGTAGAAAGTCTATAAAAAGATTGTTCTGTAGAATCACACTCCAGCAGTACATATTGTATTTTTATATATTTCTTGTGTTTCTTTTTTTTTAGGTGGGCATTGAGCTTCATTTTGTTTCCTGAGACTAAAATGTCCATACAATATTACACAGAGCATACATTTCTAAACTTTGCATCCTATGTACAGTATGTCCCCACCTATCAACCTACTTTCTTGCAACAGAGAACAGAGACAGAAAGAGTTTAATACTGCGAATGAAACACACTTTATTGGACATCTTTATCAAATATGTTATTACAACACAACTCTCACTGTTTCAGGCACATGCTGAACGTAACCTGGGAGCACAAGGATTTCTCATTCAACAGCAATGGATACCTGGTGAACCCAGCTCTGGTGATTATCACTTTGGACAGAGAGCACCAATGGGATAGGGTAAGTACACCCCTGCACACAAACTGCTTTCACTCTAGCTAGGTCTGATGCCCATTTCAGGAAGGAATCTTCTCGCAAACATAACACCATCCATTTTCAGACACAAACATGCACACTCTCACACCAGTTTTCTCAGAAACCAGTAACCTGACAGTATGTCTTTGAACTATGGGAAGAAACCAGAACACTCAGAGGAAACCCATGTGAACTCGGTGGGTACATACAAACTCCTCACAGGTACTGGAATGGAACCCAGGACCACAGTGCTACGAGTCAGCAATGCTAGCCACTGCGCCACCCATAAATGACACGTGATCTATTATTCTATTACTCTGTGTTTCTGTACTTGTCAATTAATAAGTTCGTACTTTTCATCTCTTGTTCAGATTTGAATTCTAAGCCCATCACTTTCTTGACATTGGCTTATGGGCAGGCAGCCTTGATGTTGTCGTTGATTGATGTTGATGAAGGTTCCTAGAGAAAGTTTTTTTTTAAGCCTTTATGGGATGGAATCACCTTGCTTGGCATTTTCCCAGCGACTTCCAGTGCAATCAGACCTGATGGGGCTGGTCCCCATGCTGTCATGCTGTCCAATGCGGTTGTCAGGTGTCTGTTGTTAGTTGGATTTGCATGTGTCTGGTGCCCACGTTATTTCACAGTTCAAGCTCAGTTGCAATTGTGGGTACAAAGCTGTGGTGAAAGTATAGAGAGGTTGGTTGTGTTGACATGATTTGACATATGCAGTTGAGCTTCTTTAATGGCTAGTAATATCCCTCTCAGATGATAAAAATCTGATGACACTAGTTCTGTCTGACAAGGATATACTGTACAGGACCCTTCAAAATGTCATTCAGGAGTACCCAGTGCGATGATAAAATGCCATAACCCAATCCTGGCGGGTTATTATTGTCAACAGAAAAGAACTTCAGGACCTGAGAGTGTGCTTTGCATGGTGCCCTCATTCAATACAAACTCAGGGCAATGGTTTTATTTCCATAGTAAATCATTTGCTGATATTTGTACCGAATTAGTCATCTGTCTACACTGCCCGACAGGCAATTACGTTCAAACAAAGTATAATTGATTTTTGCTAAAGTAATTTCTGACTGCAGCAATGTGGTTTAGTTTGTTTGCTATAGAGCACTAACAGTACAGTCACACTTCTGATTTTTTATGCAAATAGGAGAAGTCTTCCTTGCATTTTCTTAAAAGATTGTCAGTTGCCCGAAGGGAGAAAAATGTTTTACTTGTAAGGCTAATATCAGGAAATATTGCAGATTCTTACTTTCAAGAAAACAGTGCCATTGAAAAAAAAGCTAACTGGTGAGTATAAAGATAATGTTGTTCTCCTACTTTGTAAATGTTTTATTTTTGTTGACAAAAAAAAAAGAAATGTGGTTGAGAAGAAAAAATAAGCAATCTGATCTTATTTACAAAATTTAGGATGACATATATACTTGAACTTTGTCCTGTATAGACACAGTACAATATGCTTTATAGTTAACCATTAAAAGTACCAATTTCGAAACCCTTAGAACAATATAATTATGATCAATTAAAAATATGAATGAAAAGTAGAAAAAGTAGCTAAAGTAGCATTATGTTTACTAGGGTTCTAGTATGAAATAATAGATTTTACTTCAACTACAAAATTTTAAACTGTACAATTATGATTTTTGTTCTAATGAAATTTAAATTCTAAGCAAGCTGGTTTGTTAAGTGTAAAACAGAAGTCTAGTGCTACATTATATGGAGATTAAATGCCATCAGAAAGAGAAGAACCCTGTTTCCTCCTTTGAGTCCTGAACAGAGATCCATGAAGAAGTAAGCCAGTAACCCTAACATACCAAAGCATTTCCATGTGCAAAAATAACCATGTTTGAAGCATGGATAAACTAGACTGTTGTTATAGCCTAAATTAAGAACTGTGTAGGATTTAAGTGAAACAAATAATACAATACTAGGTATTGTATATCTTGATATAAGACAACTGAGTAGAATTTGGTCATCTGTTAAAAAAATGAAATATGGCAGCTAAAAAATATGAATGATGGAGTTACCAAATTAGCCTCAATGTATTGGATTACTTTGTTTTGGAAATCTTTTCATTCCTCTCATTATGAGGCACAGCTAAAACCATTTTGTATATATCTAAAACTTCTGCAAATTTCAAATAATTTGCAAATAGGTTAACTGTCCAAGATAAAGTTCCATGTTAATTGTTCTTTGAGCATAAGCCATTTACTGTATGTTAGTAAAAATAATTGTTTCAGTGAGAACCCCTTCAATGTAAAAGAAAGAATATCAATAGATACATTAGCTATTCAGCTTTGTGTCTTTTGATATTCAACAAATTCAATAACCTCCTTTTTGTGATAGCAGGCTTAATCCAATGTCTTTCCAACACAGCCAGCGCATTACATATGACATGTCACTAATTTATTACAGGTATAAATCACTGACTTGAGCTGTTCAAATACTGCTTCCCTGACAGCTGGTGAACTGGGGTTTTTATGCTGTCTGGGAAAGTGTCATTTTTTCTGTTTTTTATAGACAGGATACATTTTCCAAATGGCACAGCATGAACAGGGGAGAGGAACATTTTTGTGAAGTAAAATATTGTGAAGATGTCTTTTTTTTCAGTCATAATTCATAATTCTCTACATCAGAAATCCACATAAAGCAGCTTTTTAAAGCTCTCAAATTTAAGTCTGCCACCTTCACACTTTGGATTCAACCCTCATAATGATTCTTTTGTTAGAAAACATTTTTTATCAGAGCCATGTACAATGGCTGAAAGATATGTTGAAGATACTATACAGTATGTTGTTTTGGGGATTACTATATTACTACAGTATATTACTTACTAGATACTATATGTTGTCTTGGGGCTTTCGGCTGAGCATATAGATTTATTAAATTTAAAAAGTCTGGTTATATTAATTAGCTAAATTATAAAAAACATGAATTGCAAATAACTATAAAATAGTATAGATATTTGGAACTACAGTGTTCCACTTAATATATTCAAGTTCAAAATTAAAATGACTCACAGCAGGTGCTATTTCACACAACTGCATTTCTTGTCTCCCTAATAACCATGTGTCAGCAAGGTTTTCAATATTTAGGGCATGGCAACGTTTTACCACTTTTAACTGTTTGCCTTTAGAATATATTAGATGTCACAAATATAAACAGCAGTGGTTTGGGAGGGTAGTAAAGCAGACTACAGCTCCCCGCAATCACAACATTCAGAGTTGCTAAATTCAGATACTACATGTGGATTTGGGCATATGTTCATGGAAAGAACAGTAAAATATTAATTAAAAGTTAAACTATAGAGAACATGTTTCATCACAGAGGATTTCGAAGCAACTCACGCATAGAAGAAAACCCATGGCATCCGCGTGTGCTGCAACAATTATGCACCAGCAACTCTACTATCCAGAAGATCAGGAAGAGAAGTGGCAAGCAGCTTCACTAATGTTATAATAGGCAGGAAATACTCTACAAGCCCACAGTGGGTAGAACATAACATCCCTACTCTCCTAAATGTTTTGGTTTAACGTCTCATTCAAAGGATGGCACCTCCATCTGCACAGTGTACATCCGTCCATTTTCTAACTCAGGGTTGCAGGGGTGCCTCCCTGCAAGCAACTGGTGCAAGGCAGGATGCCCCCTGGATGGGATGCCAGTTTATCATAGGGCACACACAGACAAAAAATGCCCATACTCACACCAGGGCCGATTTTCCTAGAAGCCAATTAACCTACTAGTATGCCTCAGGACTTTGGGTGGAAACCAGAGCATATAAACTCCATCCAGATAGCACACCCAGAAGTATAACCCAGGGCCCCAGCATTGTGAGGCAGCAATGCTAACCACTGCACCACCATGCAGCCAATCAGCACAGTGTCCCTTGTCACTGTGTTTGGGCATTGATTTGAATTGATTTTTTGGGTTTTGCTTGTTTAGATGAATTTCAATGCCAGGAGGAACCTACTCTCAATCTTGAAAGACAATGGAAGACCCCAATGATACTTAAAGCGATAGAGACATAACGTTGCATGAACAGAAGGGGAACTACCACGCTCTCGTGATCCTTGTGCAATTCCCCAATAGCATGGGATTGCTTTGTGCTTTTGTTCTTCACAGCAATACACCACAGCAAAGTAGAGAAGCAATATCTGCATAATGCTGCTTTTTCAGATACTCAGGCCAGATGTTTTGTCTTCAGTTAACCCTAGCCATGGCTGAGACACTGAACAAGAAAATCTGGACAAAAATGCAAAACCTGTATTCCTAAGAAGTGTCTCTGCTGCTTGAGCCATAGACTAATGCCTCCTTCACCTCCAAAATGTATTTTAAGAGGTTTGAGTCAACCAATGGTCCTGAAAGGTTTAGCATAATTGACTTTGTAACATTTAAAACATCTATTCTCTTCAATTAAAAGCAGAGAAGCAGGAATCTTACATTATCTAAGAAATACAAATTGGTGAAAGCAGATAGTACTGCAGTCAAACTGTACCCAGGATATGCGAGTACTAGACAAATGTTTCATATGGGAACACTTTTTATTGCTGAAGTGTGCCGTACACAATAGCTGACCCCGAAAAATCAATATACTGCATCTCATTTTAAGTGACAATAACAAAACGCCTGAAATTAAAATCTCCAATGATTTTCCTAAAACACTGCTGTTCCTGTTTTCCGGAACATTTCCTTCCAAATGTTAATGATTGAGACATTTTCTTTTAAAAAAACATGACTGCCTCCCATGAAACAATGATTAAATGTTCATTAAAAAAGACAGCGCTGGGAGCTAGGATAAAGGAAAAGTTTTTCAGTAAAACTTTTGTGTCTATCGTTACTTCCTTTAACCACTTTATCCAATACAGAGTCAAGGGGGAGCCAGGCAGGAACATCCTGGCATGTAACAGGAGGCAGGCAGGCTACACCCTGAATGGGATACCAGTCTATCGCAGGGCACACACAGACATGCACACACTCACACCAGTGCTGATTTTCCCAGAAACCAGTTAACTTACCAGTATGTTTTTGGACAGTAGGAGGAAACTGGACTACCTAAATACTGGAAGGAATAAAGTGGATTAGTCAGAATGTAAAAAAGAAAATTTAACATTTCATTTAAATTGCATAATATAGTAATGACATAATATAGTGTGTCTATTATTTTTTATAGTGCCAATTTAATAAAAGAGAGAAAATGTCTGCTATCATTTTTTCATCTCATATATCATTCATCTGAATGGGGGGATGACCATGAATACTTTTGGAAGACACTGTATATATCTATAAATGACCTTCCTTTGAGATACTGTAGAAATTATGGTCATCCTTCTCACTACAGCAACTATGTCCTTTTCATAATGTGATGGCCAAAATTCAACATTCTATTTTAGATCTTATTGGATTTTACATTTTTCATGAGGATTGCGGTAAGAGGATATTACCATGCAATTTCATCCCAGTAAACTTTTCTTAGACATTTGCTCTGTGTTGTGTCAATCTGAGCTTCGTGGGTTTCATCTTTGTGGCACAACTTCAGCATCTGTTCAGATGGCACTTTCATGATAACTTTTACACACTTCTAAAAGCATGTCCTAGATTGCTTAAAAATTATTTCAAAGAGTGTTCACAACTTTGCCAAAGTAAAGTTTTCACATAATTTCGCAGAGTTTTTCTTATTTTTTTATGTTGCGTCTAGGAATTGATGTTTTATTTATTAAGAGTGGGCAGTGAAAGATAGATACTTTTTTGATCCCTTGAGGGAAATTGCAGGTGAAGAATGATGTTTAGGACTTCCAGGTGAAAGGTTGTGAGTCCAAGTACCTGCTGTAGACACTGCTGTTGTACCCTTGAGCAAAGTAGAATACTGTACCCCGATCACTCCACTATTTCCCACTTCTCTATCACAAAGCATGCACCCGTTATTTTCCAAACAGAAAGGTGAAGGTTCTGTGTGCAAGTGTTTGTATAGCAAATCACAGCTACTGTACCTTTAGAGACAGACACCACACAGAAAGGGACAATGCTTCCACTGTAACAGCTGGGGAAACTTCTAGTGCTTCGGTGTTGTAAGTGTATGGAAGAAAAAAGATTAATTAATCTATTTGATCTTGAAGTCTTTTTCTTCAGGTACTGATATATTTTATGTAGATGGCTTCTCATTGTGTTTTATACAAATGCCGTACCAACAAAAATAATCAGACATGACTTTCAATATATAAGTAATTGTGGTTTCATCACTGTGAAAACTTGTACAGGGTAAGAAAACAATATGCAGTTTAGTTTCCTTTGGAATATCTTCAAAAGATATTCCAAGAGCAGAACAATCACAGCCCCAAATCATTGTTGACTCTCACAAATGGCTGCACAAGGACTTTTTTTCAGCAGGACAGTAAATAAAGGCTGCATGAAAGGTTTCCAATGAACTAAATCCTGCAGCTGCCATTGCTGTACTGTTTTTAAGTTTTGAGGGAAAAAAAGACTTGTTCTGCAAAATGTCCCTTAACAATATGTTTTCATAAATAGTTGTCCCTGAGTCAAAATTAATTTACCTGCCGGTCTGTATAGAGCCTTGGAACTAGAGACCTCTTAGCGATAAACAGAGAATATTGTTATTTCACTCTAAGTTTACTGTACATCCCTTCCAACTGAGAATCATAGACATTATTGTTTGGTAATTTTTCAACAGTCTCATTTTACACAACCGAGCACCCAGGGGAAATAGACAGGATCCTGTAACTTCCCCCAGAGTTTTTATGAGGAATGTATACTTTTATCACTGCAATATTTATAAAATAATGCACTTTTTACAAATACCGAGGCATCTACAAAAACATGCACTGTGTAATTAACACCACGGTTTATGATAAGACAATGTGCAAGGCAGTTTAGTTAGACAAAACATTGACTTCATTTACAGTATTGGTACTTATTGCTTAAATAATTACAACAATTTGTGTTGAACAATACATTAAAACTGAATTAACTATAGGTTTCTTGTACTGTAGTACCTAACAATAAGCCTTTATTCAGAAGGTACAGCTTTTATATGTTTTATTTTCTCTTCTGCACTTATTATTATTATTTTCAAATGATTTTGCTCAAGAGCAGAATTAGCTCTCAATCAGGAGTTTGGAGACTTCAAATGCAGGTTAATCAGTAACAGAACAAGACAGGATTTTGTACTGGTATGACATGCAAAAGCTGAACCAGCAAAAAGGATGGAATTATAAAGACAGATGAAACACATATACAGAGGAGACGATCATGATCATTGAGAATCACTGCTCTCCTGTGTGTTCAGAAACAGAGAACTATCATTTCATTGTTCCAAAGCTGTACTGTCAATTTGAGATGCACATTTTTTTACAATATGAACAAGTCTACTTGATTCCCAAGAAATTCCTGGAATCCACTTTCTAAAACCTAATTTTAACCAATCAGTTTCATTTATAGTATTAACACATTGTATAGTATTAAGCCTGCTTACTAGTTGGATACTGAGTATTTAATACTGCAGTACGGCTTTTAAACAAAATGTAGGAAAATGCACCAACAGAGGGAAGATGACAATGTGCAGCAAGACGCATGTCCTGCAATTCCCATACAGTGAGAGTGCAATGACTCCAGGTGACAGCACTGCAAGAGCACACTTGTTTTGTACAGTAAGTCACAATTGTTTCTACTGAGCAGCAAACTGGCAATTCTTTAGGTGACAGATTGTTCTCCATCACTTGAGTTATCTTGGTCACATTCGGCTAACGACCAGAATCAGACCAAAAAGTCGGACTGCTGGGATCAGTCTGTGATCTAAATGGCAGAGATTTCTAGTTGAATCATTAAGCACTTCAAGCAACCTACAGTATGCACAAGCAGAATGTAGTCTATTTTTGCAAACACCATCCCAAGCTAAACTATTCATTCTCAAGTAGACAAGCTCACTTCCTTGAAAAGCCAGCAGAGTCTGTATCTCTTTTTTTTAAGGTCTCTTTTACTCTGGTGTAGCCATATAAACTGTTTTGATGGGGTTTATGCTCAATTACCTTTATGACTTTTTCTGAAGTTATTGTCTAACTGATTCAGATTTTGGGTAATTGGTCATACCTGTATATGCACAAGTTTCCCATAACTTTCAAAGTCTTAAAATAATAAAAAGCATTCATTTCAGTGGTAAGAGGGACATGTATCATTTGAGTGCATTAGACCAACAGCACAGTTTTCCTGGTTGGCACTGACGTTGTGAGATTAAATTGTACATTAGGTTCATTTGCTCCTGGATCCAATGTTCTGAAAACTCATTAACACAAAGAGCTATTGATTATGCTTCTCCTTCTGTAAAATATTTACATTAAAGCAGGAACTGAAAGTGTTTTATAATTACTGTGTAGCAATTGAAAGCAGTGTTATATTTCCAGTGATGATTCACAATCACACACTTGTTGTGACTTTAAGTCAAGAATAGCTAATTATCTCAGGATGGAGTTTTTCCTCATTTTTCACTCATGCATAATTGTAATAGACAAGAATCATAAACTTGCCATTTTTAAGCATAAGCATATGGTATTTCCAAAAAGGTTTAATTTAAATCTGTCTCTTTCTCAGTATTAATATAATGTAATTGTCTTTGAAATAGTGTTTTACATTATGAAAATGCTGCAATTAGATTGTAGGATATATAAGAGGTCACAGAGGAAAAGAACTGTGAAATTAATTTTCAACACACTATGCAGCCCTTGAATCATATGTTAATGAGCACTGTGGCTCAGATGATAAAGATGAAAATAAACCTTAACCTTCACTGCCTTAAAGGGAAACAAGGAACTATATTCATCTATATATACATTTACCTTTAGTTTGCTGGTGATTGTCATTGAGAGCACTACTGTATATCTTCAAATATTAACACAAACCTCTGTGTCCTCATTAAAATTAATATTGTGTGTCTCTACTGCATTTTACAGCACAATTTTAAAAGATTTAGAAATCTAAAAATATGCCAGAACTTGCATTGGTGGCATCTACTTGTTACTCTCATATTTGATTTTAATTCAGTTTTAAAGCTTGATTTTAGTAAATATTGTTTGTACTTTACATAACTGGCAGAATAGACTTCACTTGCATTAAAATCACCTTGATTCTTCCTGATTATCAATATAAGTGCTCACGGTTATTTTTTCTCCCTTCGGTGTATGAAATTTTTGAAGTGGGTGATGGGTAATGTGAAGCAAGTTGCTAATCATGTCTTAAATTCGGCACTTCTTCTATAGAAGCCTGCTCGTCCTGTGACCAGGAGCTGCCTTTTAACCAATAAGCTAAAACTATAGTACTTAAAATACTTAATACATATTTAAGAAGCACCTGATTCTTGGATGTTGATATTCCTCATGAAATCCTAAAAAAATCCTTCTAACAATACATCTTGCTGTCACTGACAGAAAAAGTGCCCTTTCTCTGAGAAGTTCTTAAATCCATCAAAGTTGTGTGTACATACACACATCCACAGAATGAAGCGTCCAGATACTGATTTTTTTTTTATTTTTACCTTCTTTCTAGCTGCTTGGAATACGGACCCATACTTACAGAAGTACAAGTACAGGAGTACAAGAGTATGTTTCTCTGTCTAGAAAATAGTCCATAAGGTCATTCACTGGGGTTTTCATGCAGTGGTATGCACTAGGAAGCAGCTCTGTAGCCTGCTTAAATTATTGCGCTTGATCAGTCTTGTCAGCATTTCATTCTGAGGATTTAATTTACAAGGAAACACAAGCAAATTTCATGGCAGCTTGTAAAAGGTGTTCATTATAAATGCTCTCATTTAGTGTCCTTTCCCCGGTCCAGTGTTTCCTGTGTGCCTTGGTCAGTTCTTTGGTTTTTGAAATAGTAAATACTTAAGCCATAATGCATTAGGTCTCCAAATTAAAGGGTTATTGTCAGTCTCATGAAATTAAGAGCATCACAAATACAAATGCTAATCAATTCACTGATGAATTGACCTTTGAGCTGTCTCCTTTTATTTCCCAATCCAGGTCGGGAACTACGAGATGGGGATTCTCCAGGCGAGGTACCCGGTGTGGCCGCGGTACGGCTCTTTGATGGAACCCGTGTCTGACAACAGGCACCTGACAGTAGCCACTCTGGAGGAGCGCCCTTTTGTCATTGTGGAGAGTGTGGACCCCCTCACAGGCACCTGCGTCCGCAACACTGTGCCGTGCCGGAAACAGTCCAACAAGACGGATCTGTGAGTACCCGAGAGCTGTGGGATGGCACTGGGAAACTGGCTCCCTCCATTTTCTTCCAATACAGAGTCATGGGGGGTCACCTCAGCAAGCAATGGGCACAGGGCGAGATACACCCTGGACGGGACACCAGTCTGTCACAGGGCACACACATAGACACGAACACGCACAACTCACACCAGGGCCAATTCTCCCAGAAGCCATTTCACCTACCAGAATGTCTTTGGACTGGGGGAAGGAAACCAGAGCACCCGCAGGAAACCCACACGAACACAGGGAGAACATACAAACTCCACACAGGTAGCCAAAATTGAACCTAGGGCCCCAGTGCTGTGAGGCAGCAAGGCTAACCACAGCACCACCATGCCACCTGGTTACCTACATTGACCTGATATTCTTATGTTCAAGCTCTAGTGCCTCAAGTGGTATTGGTGGCCAGTAAGTGGACATTTTATTTTCGAAACAGAATTACTCAGTTGTCCTAATATGGTGACTGGGTGATGTAGGAGGTGTCATTCTTTCAATTAATAACCTCATTAGCTCCTCCCCCAAATGGAAGTTAAGGTCAATGTCCTCATGGAAAGGATGTACCCATTAATTCTGTATTTTGAATTATCTTGGAAAGCATACACAGTAAATGCCTGGCAAGGTTCTTAAATTAAAGAGAAGCCTTTCGGTATCCTGTCTAAACCTTCAGATTTTTTTCATACACACATTAGAAATATCCAGCACAAAAACAGGAAAAAAATGCATTTTATTGTCTTTCTTCAGAAATCAATTTATCAAATTGTGGTACACCTACAGTAGTACCTAGGATTTTTCTCTGTGTTCTCTGATATGTCTACTACTTTGGATAAAAAATGTGAACTTAAATTGTAAAAATCTGCAATATTTTTAGGAAGATGAGTTTTATCAGCCTTTCAAAAAATGTAAAATAAATAAGAAAAATAAATTATTTACTATTTTTACTGTTGTATTTTAATATTGCTGGTCCTAGAAAAGTTACTTATAATGCTTACAGTTAAAAGTGTTTTTACACTTCTTTATTTTACTTTTTTGCACTTTTCTGATATTTATGAGCTTATCAGTACTCATAAGAAACAGGTTTGTAAAATAAAAAAAAATACAGATGCATGCCCTAGAGAGCAGGGTGTTACAGTATGTCTCTGAACGGTCAGAATTCGCTGAAAGACTGCTAGTTTAAGCTTAAGTATTAGATTAGTTTTTTTCTATCACTGGTCGATTTGAACATGTAGGGAGGGTTTCGGTAGCCATCTTTGTTGGAATATGTTTTGATTTTATAAACTTGTGAATTTCCAGAGTAAAATCAAAGCAATTTTTCAAATTAAGGAAAAACTTCTTTAGGTATTTTAGCGAGTTTTTGCCTTTACGCTTGCATTTTGCTGGAGAACTGTTAAATTAGCGATATACTTTCGCGCTTCTCTATACTGAAACGCAAGATGAATATTCTTACGAAAAAAATGTTAATTTGCTTTATGCTGAAGTATCGAGTTATTAAACACATTCCTGAAAAAAAATGCTGTCTTGTGATATAGTGTATAGTCTGTTGTGTTGTGTTTCGATTTTGCTGGTAAAAATATATATATATATATTATTCACCCGTTGTGTAGTTTGTCTCAAGTGCCCTTGTCAGCATTACATTATAAATGTGTTTATTAATAGTATCATTGCAGTGAAAACAAACTTAATGGTTGTGCTTAAAAGATATTGGAGATCACCTGCATTTGTGATATGTTCAGAAATGATTAAAAAATGTTGTTTTTGGTAATGTAAAATGTAGTGTTGAAAGCAAATACACATTTAGGTGGATATAACTACAGTACCTGAGGGTCTATATTAAATGGAGATTCTAACTGCATGGTCTTTGCCTGGACTTTAAAGATCCTATGAATCCCTGAATTCCACATGGGCTCATAGACCATTGTCTTCCCTTATTGTAATTAGTGAAGCAATTTCTCTCTTTTTCTCCTGATTTGCTATGCAGTGGATTAGCTTGGGTATAATGGCTGCATGCTGTGTGATAATATTGTATCACCCATGTCTGAGAAGCTCCTCATTTTAGTAGATAAAGCTGGTGTCCTATTTGAAAATTGCTGTGGGATCCTTTTGAATGAAAGGCACCATAAAATTGCAAAGAATTCTCAGTATTACCAGTTCAGGGGCTGATTTTCAAAGGTTTTACCCAAGGCAGCTGTAAATGTATAAAGGTATAATCTAGCAAGAGATGTCTTCAGTATGCTAAAGAAATCCTTGCTTTCTTAGACACAGTTTTAGAGAATTAGCTGAAGGTTACAGTATCTGAAGTAAGGAAAGTGTTACTGAGCATATCTGAATATTGTCATACTGTAGGTTTACATTATAATGTAAAATACATTTTCATTTCTTGAGACAGGTTCAAAAGTATATACAGTACTATATACAGTATGCATTCTCTGTAAACAGAATTGGTGGATCTAATTTATTTCAGCGTGCACTCCCTAATGAAAGAATATGCATTTTTCTGGCATGACTGCATACTTTTAGTCGGCATGAACACAGAGAATAAAGCAAAAACAATGAAAGCAGCTTCTATACATTTTTATTCTATAGAAAAGTGACTTTCCCTAGTTATTTTTAAATCTTTATTCAAACATTTACTTCCAACACGCTGTGCAATCAACATATGCTTCTTTAACTGCTTCAGCTGCAATGATAACAACAACCTACTGTATAGTTGTGGCAGTTAATTACAAGAGCTTCTAACGAATTCCACTGGAATGATCTACTCCTTAATTATGCATGTGAATTTAATTAGCATCTAATCAAACTTTAAAGAGCTCATTCATGTGTCAAAATCCTAGAACAGTAAAATTGTGAAGTTCAGATTTTTTATGCCAGTGACATTTTAAGGTTGAGACTCTTGTCAGATATGTGTGATATTACATTCTCCATAGAAAATGTGTGTTGTGAAATACACAGGTGCATAGGAGATATACAGTAGGGCAACTGTCCAGTCTCTGTTTTGGGAGTCTGTTTAAATACATTATCAATGGAAGCAACTGAGAGATTCTTGGGTGTGTGGTGGATGGTATTATTTTCCACTTCCCTGGGAAAGAGAATAGTACATGTCTGTTTAAATAACACAGCACTGTCGAGTTGCTGGTTGGCTTTTCCTTGAAGGTAGATCTGGAACAGGGCATTAGTGTGGTCATTTGTATTGCTGTACACATACAGTACTGCCTCTTTAGTACCTCATTGTGGTTTGCCTTCCCTATGTTCTTTGGTTTTTGGTCTGATCTTCATTCTGCAATTCTGTTTTCATTTCTTGAAATAATATTTTTGTAGAGCAGAAGATCAGTTGGAACTCTCCAAATAGAAGCAAAAACGACAAGATAACTCTGAATTTTTGCAGGGAACTGCTTTGTCAGTCAGGATCACCATATTCCAGAGTTTCAAGTTTCAATGGAACTTCAATGCCATCAGTAGTCATTGCAGAAAAAATTGATTGTTTTAATTAAAAAATACTCTTTATTTTATATTGTGCCTTTAACAGCAGTTAGCTCAAAGCAACAATAATCATTCTCAGTTCAGCTGAGACAATTTTATTGATTCTTTAACATCCCTTGTGATTTTACTATCCTGTATTTTTTTGCACTTTTCTGTAGCATATCAAACCCTATAGACAGTACTTTATATATTAACAGTATTTTTTGCGAATGTAAAGATGAAGTTGCTCAGATTGTTTCAGAATACTACAAGCATAAAAGAAAATATTTCTGCAACATCTACTGTACTGTAAAATAAAAAAAACTAAAGACAGGTGTGAACATCATTGCTTGCTTTGTTCGGTTTAATGGATGATTTGTGTTTGCTCTTACAAAGCATAATGCTATAGATCTTCCTTGTAAGATACATAGTTCGTATATAAGCCTGACTCATATTCTGGATATATATTCAAATCTCTTGCAACTAACATCACCAAAGAAAATTCATCTTATACTTTGTGATGTTTACTCTGGCTTAAAGTACAATTATCTTAAGTACTCATCTTAAGAGACATAAGTGAGGCTTAAAAATACAGCTTTTTAGCTGAAATCCCACAACAATGCTTCAATAAAGATAAAGTGCTGTTTATCCAATAACAGGGAAATAATTGCATTTCAGAAAAGCTGAAACAGAATGCAAGAAAAATCAATATGACATAAAATCAATAAGAGGCACTGTTTTTTTTTAAACCTTTTAGTTCTCTTCCATGCTAGTCTAGCAATTACAGCAGTGTTATAACTTAAGAGCCATTTGCTGAAATATGGTCTAATTTTATGGTCACTGTTGCCAAGATTAATGTGGAGATAAAGAGACAGTTTAAAGACAATTAATCACGGAAAAATAGAAAAGTGTAATGAAGATGAAAACTAATAACTTTTTAGCTTAGCTTTTCTATGTATCCACTCTTCCTGAAACACCTTTCCTTTGGACATATTTAACTCTAACAAACTACAAATCTCTAGCTTTCTGAAATTGAACATTTTCTGCAATATTGGGTCCTTCACGTGATCCACCACCCTCCTGTAATCTCATTTCAGTTACCGCTGCTACTTATGAAATCAGTCCTTCACTAGCCCTGGCATTTGCAGAAAATAAACCCTTCCAAATGTCACCTGCCTGGCATCTCGCTAACGTGGCTCATGCTGTCAAGGTGATGTCTAACCAAGAGAACACCCGTTAGATGGGAACAGAGACGAGTGTTTAATTAAAGCTGCTAGAACAGGCGAAAAGTTTGCTGCTGCCTGGAGCTATTGTACCAACAGGAAGGGATATCAGAGAGGACAGGTAATATGACACTGTTCAAAGGTGAGAGCTGGGGTCTGGGTACATGTCATTTTGCACTCTTGCTTTGCAATCAGTGGTCAAATGGTTTGGCGTCCATCTCAGGTTGGGGAGTGAAGAAAGGTTGTCTGTCATAGCTTGTGCATGAGCTCACCTCACTGAATTTGTTCTCTGTACTTTTCTGACACTCTTACGATTGTTATAAAATTTAAAATATTAAGACTAACCTTTCCATTTCCATTTCCATTTTATTCATCAGCTCGGCCTGATTTATTATGGCAGTGAAAAGGCCGTGGTTCCAATAGTGAGCTTTATTAGGGAAACTCTGGCTGAGGAGGATGATTGTCTGCAGCAGTGGTTACACAGTATACAGTTGCTTTGCAAATCGCCAGCCAAGAGGCATGATGGGAGTCAGAGAGAGATTGGGGCTGTCACCTGTGCAAAACCAGCTTCCTGCCCCTCCCTCTTCCACCAGCTGGTTCTCCTGCAGAAAGACTTTTCATCTCTCGATCTAAGTCAGTTAGCCCTTTAAAAATGGCAGCAACTCTCACATTAAACATTCATCGATCCACCTACTTCCAATTCAGGGTCAAGTGGGAGTTAGTGCCCTTCCCAGCAAACAAAGAATACAAGGCAGGGTACACTCCGGATGGGATGCCACTCCATCACACGGCACACACAGACACACACAGTCACATCAGGGCCAGTTTTCTCAGAAGGTAATTAACTTGTCAGTATGTTTTTGGACTGTGGGATGTGACCAGAGCACCTGGAGAAAAACCCCATGAACATGGGCAGAACATACAAATTCCACACAGATAGAACTCCTGGGCCCCAGCACTGTGAAGCAGTAATGCTATCCACTCTGCCACCATGCCGTCCTCACATTGAACAGTATAATAATATTTCAGCAGACAGAGGTTTAGGACACTGCTGCAATACATGTGTCTGAAACAAAAAACGTAATCATATATTCTTGAGGTTGACACTTTTAAAGCATCTTACCAAGGGTATAATTGCCTATTTTTCTAGTACTAATTTCAACAGAAATAGTCACAACTTGGATTACTGGAGTAACTCTGCGGGGTAAGTTTTCTTGCTTAGTTTTACCATTTATATTTTGAGCACATGGCTCTACAGTCTCTACAGTTGGGAATCTAGCATCCTGATCGCTGCACAACAAATTCTGCTCAACATTTAGTCATTTACATTTAGTAAATAGAGTCTGCATTTCTGTGAATTCTGTAATTCTATGAAACTGACAGAATATCATAAACTAGTAAAAATTAACTATAAATAAGCACAGAATGAGAGGAAACAGGAGAATTTAACAATTACAACAAGGGTTTGGAATACAGTTAGAAAGCAAAGAGGTAGATTAAATAAAAGCCCTGCTAAAGAGGAACGTTTTGATTTTTTATTTAAAAGTTTATTTTAAAGTGCTCAGGGAAGCACTGTAATGGACTAGTTTTCCTCCCACTTCCTTGCGTCCTCTGCTTTGTGGTTTAATAATAATAATAATTGCTTACACTTATATAGCGCTTTTCTGGACACTCCACTCAAAGCACTTTACAGGTAATGGGGACTGCCCTCCACCACCACCAATGTGCAGCATCCACCTGGATGATGCAACGGAAGCCATAGTGCGCCAGAACGCTCACCACACACCAGCTATCAGTGGGGAGGAGAGCAGAGTAATGTAGCCAATTCATAGAGTGGGATTATTAGGAGGCCATGATTGGTAAGGGCCAATGGGAAATTTGGCCAGGATGCCGGGGTTACACCCCTACTCTTCGAGAAACGCCCTGGAATTTTTAATGACCACAGAGAGTCAGGACCTTGGTTTTACGTCTCATCCGAAGGACGGCACCTGTTTACAGTATAGTGTCCCCGTTACTATACTGGGACATTAGGACCCATGTGGACCTCAGGGTGAGCGCCCCCTGCTGGCCCCACTATCACCTCTTCCAGCAGCAACCTTAGTTTTTCCCAGGAGGTCTCCTATCCAGGTACTGACCAGGCTCACACCTGCTTAGCTTCAGTGGGTTGCTAGTTGTGAGTTGCAGGGTGATATGCCTGCTGGCCTAGTTCACCACTGCCCTCCACTTCAAGCTCCTCAATTATGAGAATAAATGTTGTCCTTTCAGGTAATTGTGTTTTGTTGTGACTTTTTGTACTTTTTACAAAATATATACAAAAAAATGTCCATTTTGAGCTTCCACTATAAGTAAGCCACAAAATGTTTCCAACATAGAACCCTGTTACATTAAATGGGAAGGTTTTAGAAAAGGACACAACACAAAGCTGAAACAGGAGCGGACAAAAACACAAAGGCTTGTAGACATTTTGTGATGTGAATCATGCAATGACTGATATTTACACAATAGATGCAGAAGTGTTCCCTCTATGTCTGGTGTTCATAGTGCTTTGGAATGGCTCCTTTTTCTTCTTGTGATCGGTGTCTCTAATTTAAAAGATTCCTCTAAACAGCCATCAAGCCGGGTTTCTGCAGTTTTGGCCACCCTCAGACAGAATCACAGATGGGCCTAGTGCGATTTAGGCACTGGAACTAAAATAGAGGTTGGCATCAGGTCTCTGTATGTAATTTACTGCTTAATTGGGTGATTGACGCAAAAGTAAGCTGACACTTTAATTCACAACATTCATGCTGCAGAGCAGTTGACTCTGCACTTACTCTCAAGGAGAACATGTATAACAGTCTTCAGCATCCCTGAAGGGTGTTGTACAGAACTTGAGACAAATTTACAGGATGATAAGCTGTGACTTTCATGACTTTGAAATGGAAACCACATACAAATTAAACGTATAAATTATATACAGTACTTCAGTCACACAGTTACCCTTTTTAAACTGTCCCTGGTATTTTTAAGAACTATTATGCTAATGTGTAAATTCCAGAAGTGCATTGTTGTTGTGGAGGAAGTAGATATTATCCACGCAGTCACATGACAATTATCATGAAAAGCAAGGCATATTTGTAATATTAGAAGGATAACAATCATTTTTTTAATACTGGTAAAAATTCATTGTCATTTCAAGGTATGAAGAAAATGAAGGGATGTTTTGTTATTGCATGGTACTAACATGATGTAAAGCAATATCAAAATATTATAAATGCAATGCTCTTTTGGATAAGTTATTTCCCCTGTTCAGAAGTATCACATAAAAGGAGAAAATGTCAAATGTTCCAGTATACTGCTGAAAAAGAACCATAGTAGTCATTTCATTAACTTAAACTCTTTAAAGAGGAAAAACAGATGACAGAGTTACCTTGATTAATAACACTAATCCAAAGTAGTTGAACTGCTACTGATCTCCATGCTCCTGGCACTGTGACAGTAATGGGTTTCTTGCATAAAAAATATAGTACAGCCTCCAGCTCACTTGTTTAGTCGCCTAGTAATACACATATATTAGTAAGAATTGGAGGAATGTTTCAGGGAAGTGTGACTTTCTAATGAGAAAGCAGATGTAAATTCTTTTTTGAAAAACCTGAAGTTACAGGAACAGCTTCCATCCAAAGAAAGTTCAAGTACAAATCTGTATCATGACCATCCTTCACCTTTTCAATGCACGTGTAGAAATACAGTATTTCTCTGCAGTGCATCTCATGATTGTGCTTAGATCACCAGTGACCATATTTTATGAGCCATCTAGGCAAGCAAAATTATCTTCCTCTCCAGACACATTAAGTTCTTCATACTGGTCTTTGATCTGTTTATTAATGTGAAGTGAATTACGGATATGGGCAGACTAACCACACATTAAACTGCTAAACGTTCAGAAGGATACAAAGCCACTATAGATTTTACAGAAAACAGTGGTCCTCTAGGAATAAATGCCACTGCAAATGATTGAATAAGATGTCTATTGCATTGCATTTTGAATCACTTCAAGCACTTACTGTTTATAAGCCATCACCAGGTGCAGCATACGTCAAGCTCATCGCTTTAAATTCGGTAAAGTGGCACGGTCAGTTGCACAGTTGAAATGATGGAGGCCAGGTGGTCCAGAGGTTAAAGGAAAGGCTTTACTATAAGCAGGTTCTGAGATCAAATCTGGCGATTCACTGCATGTCAATCCAAATAAAATACTGATCTTCCTGCTAAGTGGAAAGACTAAGGTCCTGCCATTATAAGGGACATGGCTGCAGCTGCTGATGCACAGTTCAATTACTAGTCTCTTTATGCAGCCTTGAATAACAGTGTCTGCTTAAAGACTAATTACTCCTATAAAATATTGCTTTTCTGCTCCATTGGAACATTTTGTACAAGACTGCTGCTCATAAAAGCTCAGATGGGCTCTAACAAAGTCTTAAATTTCCCAGAACTAACTTAATGTTTTCCAGAAGTCTGGTTACATCCTAATGAATGTGAAATAGAGACAAGATACTGTATGTAGAGTGTATTTGGTATAACTCACCTGACTGAGGATAGATGGGCGACGGGATGTCCTGGGTACAAGACTTATACAGTATATTGCTGTACTTAGGTGAGCAGAAAGTACAAAATTAGGATCTAAACTATCTCCCAAAGTTTTGTTATAAACTCCATTTTTTATGGTAAAAGGTATGAATACAAGACAATAATGCCATTCTTTGGACAGTAGTGTAAAATAAATAAAACAGCAGAAGCACCACTCATGGGGCTTTTAATTTAGGGGTTAAGGATCTCATCCAGCTGTTTCTTCAAACAAACAAGTACTGTATATCAAGCTTGTCTGGTTATCTTGTTCCAGACTCCCACGGTCCTTTGCATAAAAAAAAACTTGTGTCAATTCACTTTCCAGGTTTGGAGAATCTAAGATGCAGCTCATTTTCTGATAAGAGTCACACAAAATTAAATAGCATAAAAAGGTCCCTATCAAGGAATAACCTTCCAGCCCACTAGTGTTCAGTCTCTTTGATGCTGGCAAGATCTGTCAGCACTCAGGAGGCATACAGTACCAAAACCCACTACCAGCTAATTAGTAGAAAAGCAAAAACTGCAAATCCAGACTAGCATTCCTTAAGGCATGAGCGCAGAAGTAAGGTCGGACATTGTACTAGTAACTTTTTGAGTGTAGTTTTTGCGAGAGATTAATTCATGAGCAAAATCTTTCCAGGGTACACCTGTACAGTAGGACCGATTGTATGAAATGTATTATCTAAACACATTCTTTTAGTTTTTCACTTCAATGCTCAACACAAGCAACACGAACACTGTCAGCTAAAATCAACCAAAGAGGACTGATTTCAAATCTTTCAAATTCGTTTTCATTTGACAGACAATATCTGTGAGAGTTCACAGCTTTATTAACCAACAGTTCTTGTCATGGAGGTACTATTGTTTGCTTTTTGCCTTAGCTTATTCCAGATGGAGAAAGTACATAGTTTCTCCTAACAGGCAAATCTTATCTCTTTTGTGTGGACTTGTGTGTTAGTTCTTTCTCTTACACTGCACAGTTCATTAGGTTGAAAGTCTAAGTGAGGTTGGAGGTGATAAATCTTTACTGCACTTGCTGTTTTCGCTTTAGTACACTTATTCTTTGCTGCAGTCTGATGAACCTACAGGCTGGGTTTCCATGCACATATTATCCATCTTTTAAACCAGTAGAAAGTTACTTTGCTCTTATGTTTCAAGTTGTTCTAAGCCAAGAGGAACAAACCACTTAACCAATCAAAAGTGCATTGCAACAAATCCAGGATGTGTTAGCCTCTGTTCACATCTGCATACAGACCCTAAAGGGAGAAAGACATACTCTACTTGTTTAATGGAGCTTCAAATAATTGCAGACCTGAGCGCAGATTATCATGAGTAATGCAAATGTAAAGCTAACGGTTTACAACTGATTTATTGGGCTGACACTTCTATCTTACTTACAATTGTACCCATTTTTACAGCTGGATATCTTCCTGGAGCATGTGTACAGCAGCTGTGCTTCACCTCTGATTTGAGCTGCACACAATCAGAACCCTCACTACTGCTACGAAACAGACTCCAGAACATAGCAGAAATTTCCAGTTTTACAAAAACACTTTAATGCCTACTGCATTAACACCAGCCTTTTGTACAATAGTATCAGTATGGGTTTCCATCTTTTGTCAAGGATGAGCTAACAGATACTTACTGTGCATGTAACTGCTCAATTTTGTGCTTGGTGTTGTGTCATACTGTATACTGTACATTTTCATTTTATCTGGACATTTCATTTCATTAATAGCAGGGATCTGTAGTTTAACATCAGGAAGCTATTTCTTATTCCAGCTTGCATCAGATGATATAAACTAGTAAATAAAGGTCCAAAAGGTCATAATTGCCATTATATTTATCCATCCTCTGTCATAAAACCACATATTTCTAGAAAGGAAATGTGCAGTGTAGAGTGCATCACAGAAGCGCAAAGCACAACGGAGGGACACTCGAGTTCATCACTGGTCACATACATACAGTACACAATGTAAAGACACAACTTAGCTAGCACGTTAACCCACAGAGGAGCTCCCGAACCCCTAAAACATGACAAGAGAAGATCCCCCTCACCCAAGAGCATGCAAACCCCACAAAGAATTCATCCCATTCAGAATTCAATCCCAGGACCCAAGATTTGCAAAGGTTAACTGCCACACCAGTGTTCATTTGAAATAGATTCACGTGATTGTAATTCAAAGCCTAAAATTAAAAACATCTGCTCTTCACCTTGTTCAAGTGTTCTTTCACATCACAAGTTTTAAGCCCCACAACATTCTCTTATCATTTTTCTCTCACCTCACTTTGCTCTGCAATAAATTGACCTACAGTAGTGAAACATTTCTTTCTCGCGTCAAGCGGTATTGGTTTGATTGCACTTCACAAGATCTTTCCCCGTCTGGCTGCAGCACAAGGAATGCATCTGTTATCATTTGTGTGAAAGATGACACCTCCACAGTCTGAAAACAAGAACTGCAAGATATAACACATTGAAAGTAAAATTTGCTTTTCCTGGAATAGTGTTGATAATAAACATATCCAATTTTTAAATATTGAATTCTTAGCCCATAAATAAAAAAACTGCACCATAAAATGAATGTCACTAGTAATGTACTGTATCCCTCTCTTCTCTACAACCCTTTAATCCATTTAGTGTGTTACCAGAAGAAGACATTCCAGTGATCACATTTGCGCTAATCTGTCTGATAACTTACTACTATCGATTTTACCTCTCTGTGTTTCCCTGCTGAGCTGTAAATACAACCAATTTATCCCTTTTTAACTTAATTAGAGTAGTGTGAGTTGTGTATCAAGACCCTTCAAGTACTGCACTGAACCACAGCGTATGTCTCCTACAGTACATGTACATACGGTTGATTGAAAATCCAGAGAGAAAAAAAAACAAAGCCCCCTTTCACATTTCAGATTTTACAACCTGCAATCCAGTTTCCAAAATACAGCAGTTGGTGTTGGTTTATATATGGAACAGGAATGGGTTTATTTCATGCTGAAAAGAAAAGACACAATGTTTCAGCTATGGAGCCACATCTGCAGAAGGCTCCACAGCCAAAACGTGTTCTTTTCTTTTCAGCACAGAATAAACCTTTACCGGTTCCTTTGCAGCCTACGCATGCTGACGCAGCTGCCTGCTTGAACTCGGTTTATGAATTTAAGGCTTGTTAACTAATGATGGGTATGTATGGGCACCTGTGTGAAACTAATATTTCATCATGTAAAACTACAAGGGGCTGTAGCTCATAATAACTGACATTTATCCTCGAGCAAGGCAATGGCATCCTGTCTCTCTCTCTCTCTACAAGAAGGCCTTATTAGTTATTAACAGCGTTTTGTTCAGTTCAAGGCAGAATTAAATTTAACAGTAAGGAAACGAGGTTGGGGAACTGTTTTGTGCTCAGACTCCGTAATGTTGTTTAAAAGGTTGTGCAGTGCTGATCAGTTGCGGGTGAGCTGTTTGTTAGCTGCACGAGTAATCCAGCGACGTGTTTTATTCCTCCCTTTGTTTTGCTTGTCGGATTTGTTTTGGTCAGCCCCGGCTGTCACTCCATCTGTCAGCCCCGTGACATAATACCGGAGGCCTGCCGAGCTGCCCTGTCCTCTCTGATTCTTGACGTCAGCGTGGCAGCATCGAGGAGTCCTTTGATTTGACTCGATTTCTGGCACGAGGCTGCCGCTTTGAGTTGTCTCGGAGAGTGCGGGGAAGCAGTCTGTTTTTTAAAAGGACCTAAAGCAGGAGAAGCAGCCGTGTTGCACCCTTAAATCGCAGTATACAAAAGAGCTCAACTGTTATGTCAGAGAGTTTTTCATTGCTCTATAACAGAACAAAGGAACAAAAACTCCACTTTTTCAACTCATTACAGACCTCTGAAGAGCGAAATAAAACCTTAAAATTGCATTTTAAGATATGTTTAATGGTTTATGTCACTGTTTAAATGTAAATTAGTTCAGGGCTCTCCCATCGTCAAGTAACAGTTAAGGTTCCTAATCTATTTTATGCACTCATTCCTTAACGTGGAATCCTAAGTTCCTTGATATTGAAAAGACTGAAAATTAATTTAACTAAAACTTTAACATTTTATATCAGTACAGTTAATTAAACTTTGCAACTGAAATATGACAAAAACTAATTCCATTTTGACTTCTGAAAGAGTGACATTTTAGTCTACTTAAAAGTGTGACTAAAATGTGACTATATCTAATAGACATTTAAGGTGATATAACTGAGACAATAACTACAGTAAATCAAAAACTGATGAGTAAAGTAAGACCAGTTCTATTCTTAATAGTAGTACTCTAAGAATTGCTAGTTATACAGCCCTTACAAGATTCTGTTTGGAATCTTATTTTGATGTGTTCCTTCCCAAATGTGAGATTAGAGCCTCTTCCCTCAACCATCCCTCTCAGCGACAATCATGTTCTCTGTATAGTAATGATTGTGGACATCTCTTAATCTGTGAGAAAGTGAATAAGACTCCATATCTACTTTGCCGTGCTTGTAGAAGGCTTTCATGTTTTGAACAATGGATAAAAAATGAGAAACCATTGTTGGGCACGTCTAATCAAATTTTACTGCTTGATTGAAACTTGCTGTGCACGTTCATGGGTAGATAACAGCAAATTATGGTAAGGATATGAGAGTTGGAATACCTTGTAAGTCAGAGCTGAGCTAACTAACATTTAGCAGTACAGGAGCAAGGTTATTAGAAAGGCCACAGAAAACTCCATAATAGAATGTTAAAAAAACAGTTAAACCATACTTGACAGTTTCTGATGTGCCCAGACTATTTCATTTTTCTGAGCTGTTGGGAACAGAATTGGGTTTCTTTGGTATCTACATCATAAAACCTCTAAAAGATCAATAAAATGCATGATAGTGCAACTGCAGGTCCAGACTGACCACATCTCACAATATCATAACTCATTCATGTTAATAGAAAAGCTTTTGTAGAGCAATCAGAGTTTTTGACATATGATGCCTAGAAAATACGAGATTTGGGAAAAGAAAATGATATAAAGAATTAAAGTCAGTTTATTTATTTTTATTTTTCTTGCAAAGGAGCAAGTTAATAGTACCCAAACATACCACTTTACTTTATTAATGAAGCCGTGTGATGGTAATACTGTATACACTTTCTACTTGCAGATCAACTGCAGTCAACAGCAATGACAAATGTAAGGTATAGCCAGGTACTCACTCAATCAGTTTTTAAACACAGCCCAGGGTACAGACCAGCTATTGCTGATGAATACTGTAAAGTCAAAAGTGACAAGCATGTACCATTTACTGTAGAAACAGAGAGCCCCCTACTTACAGTACTTACTGTACTTCCTTTATTGTCCCACATGGGAACTTTGCTGTGCAGGCAGGTAAAAGACATAGCATAGTACACAATACAGTTAACACAGCATAAACTCATTTACAAATAAGAAACAGGCATGCATAAGATCACAAAAACAAGTTAGCAGCTTTAACTGATCCTCACAATTCAGAAAGACCAACAAAGAAGCTGGGTCACCAGTATGTGAAATAGATACAGAAGACAAATGCATGATGAAAAATAAATGCAGTGAAAAATATAATCAGTTGTCCAAATTAATCCGGTAAATAGCCTTGGGAATAAAGGATAACTTAGTCCTATTGCATTTACAGTAAATCTGTGTCCTGCAGGTTCGTTGGGCACACAGAACCCTACACCAAACTGTGCTGCAAAGGGTTCTGCATCGACATCCTGAAGAAGCTGTCCCGAACCATCAAATTCTCCTACGACCTCTACCTGGTCACCAATGGGAAACATGGCAAGAAAGTCCGTGGCATTTGGAATGGCATGATTGGAGAGGTGAGTGGGCACTTCCCTGCCAACCTCATGGCTGTGATGTCCTGTTTCTTTAAGAAATGTGCTCTCTCTTAGCTGTTGTATCCTTCACAGAAAGGCTGAAAATGATGCAGATACTACAATGCTACAAGAACGCTAAGCCCAGACATTAGTCTATTAGTCATATTTCCATGCCATTTGCGCTCATTTGATTAAAAGGCTGTCTTTTTTTCCAAACCCAAAAGTGTGCCTGAGTTTCCTAAATGAAGCATTATAGTGTTATTGAATGTTTTTAGGTTCAATATATGGTTGTTTTCTTCTGAAAGCTTTAGACGTTTCTTGTGATTACTTTTCTAAGATATAGCATTCCTTATGGCCTACATGCAAAAGTAAAGAAATACCCCGTTCAGAAGATCATAGGAATGTGATGGTGGGCAGATGGTGACTTTTGTATTTCTGAAACATTTTTCTAATACAGCTTCTAATTTTATCACAATTTACAGTACATTAGGACTTTATATTGTGTCTCAATAACATAGTAGTTACAATGATGTTACACATTGTTAAAACATAAACCATAACATATTTTAAACAGCCATTATTTAATCAAAAGAAAATCAGAAGAGTATGTCACAAATATCATGTTGCATGTTGTGTATCTGATGACATTTGCCATGCTTAATATATTTAAAAAATACAGCAAGCCAACACTGAAGGACCAAGTAAAATAACAGCAGTTAATTTAGAAAAGACATTCTTTTTTAACAATTAACAAATCCTGGAAGTGTGTATTTTTTTTGTAATTTGTAATGCAATGTAATCTTGTTTTCTTTTTTGTCGTTTAATGTTTTACAGATCTCAATAACATACACTAACATAATCCTCTAAGATTCTCATTAACGTTAAATTGACTAACTGTACTGTATGTCAGGAGGCTAGGCTTTTGATACAGTGGAATTCATGGTTGTTACAGACAGGTGTCCCAGATACAAACTGGGAGTATGCCTGAGGCACACCACATCCCAGCACAGTATGACCTATGCATGCCACAGTTATGCAGTGACTCAGATCATTTAGAAGAGGAAAATAGAACATGTCTCATATTAACATGAGACTGTTTTGATGATGTGATCCTCTAAAACTCACCCTTGGCAGTAGGCTGACCTTTTGGCATAGTGGAATTTATCAGTGTCAGAGGGTACTCTGTGTCTTGGGGACTGGGAGAATGTTGGGACAGTGATCTAATCCAATCTGGGGAAGAATCCCATTGATGGTAAACCATTGATAGGTGTACGATATGCTTCAGTCACAGCCAGTGAAGAAAAAAACTGACAAGCAAACAGCACTTCCGTATCTGTCACAATTTAAGTACTGTATAACATTTCATTAAGCATTAAGCAGATGCATGCAATACTGTATCTCAACAAAGTCAGGCATTTGCTTGAAAGGAAAATGTAAGAACATGTTTTGGTTCTGACGACTTGGTTGAGGGAAAGCAGCCTGACCAGAAGGCAGTCCAAACCCCAGTATAACATGAGCCACAGAGCTGCAGCACTGGTGAAGGGGTGGTGAGATGGAATATGCAAAATCCCATGAGCAGGTGATTGGTAGGAACTGGGACAGCGTTTATCTCCCATGCCTTCATTATGCACTCCGTTTACTCAGGAGTATCACACACACAGCATCACCAATCATGAACACCCTGCCATAACTGCCTGAGAAGAAGGAATTACTGTACTCTGAAAGGACTCATACTGATTTGTTTGCTTGACCTTTTCTACTACTTTAAAACAATCTTGAAGTCAGCAAAGGGAAGCCCTGAAGTGAGCAACCCTTACTATTCTGTGAGTCTAGTAGGAGAGGCTGATTGTAAAATGAACAGGTGGGCATAACAATAAGACAGAGTGAGCGCAGGTTTTTGTGTGAGCACAGGGGCACTGCAGAGAACCTCAGTGTATGCTTTCAATTTGCACTGAATTTTAATATTTCGCAAAGCAGGCAAGTCAATTAAGTTATCATGGACTGCTGCCTGCTGCTCCCGCTACAGTCTGAATACATACAGTATAGTAAATCCCCAAAGGTTTAGAATGACTGCTGAATATCTGGCTATAACATGAACCTTTGAAGCCATGAATGTACTGTAGCTGTAGAATATGGTGATCTGGTTGTTTCAGTTTATACTGTCCTGTATATACACAATGTTGGTAAAAATACTTTTAAAATGTTGTCCATTACCATTGCTTATACAAATTATTGGTATAAGGGGTTACCTTTTTTTCTAATCACAATTAAGACATGGGGGGGGGGTATTTTTAAGAGGTAATGTGATATTTTAAATATTAATTAATTACATAAAATAAATTAATTAGTGAATCAATATACTGCATAGATCACTGAACCAATTTATTTTTAAAGGTTTTATAAAAACATTTTTTGCAAAAGAAATCCCTTACACTGGTATCTTGTGACTGCAATACCCTTAAATCATGAGATGTGCAACAAGTGACCGATATACTGTACATTATTATTCAAACTTTACAGATTAGGTAAGCTTCGCCTTTAAGGTTAACTTAAGACAGTAAAAATGTAACAAAATAAAGCTTCCATGAAGGAAGAGTGAGGGACTCTTATAAATTAATGAGGTGAGAGAATAGAGAAGAGCTTTGAAGTTGGAACAGAAGACAGTAAACTGTACGTCCTTGTAAACAATCTGCACCATCAAATTAATACATTTTTCCAGGTCTGTTACAATGGGGGTTAGTACATTCAATCTAATGCTGCGTTCCTTGGCAGTGCAAGACACAGAGGCACAATTCAGCTCAATGAGCCGTTCAATGTAGGGTGACAGACCAAGGCGCAATGCAGTACCAGTGCTAAATCTGTCTATGTAGATGCACGGCAATAAGAGATAGAAAAATAATACGATTTGTGACATTTATTGAAAAAAAAGTCTTCTTGTCTGTGGGACTTTTTCAATCACACTAACAGATGCCTTCTGTCTGGGTTTATAAGTTAGATATTCAGCTGCTATTTAAAATCACTGAATGTACAAGCAGCAAAGATATGAGTTCAAAATAGTAAAAGTCCAGTCCTTAGTATACTACATATACTGCATTGTATTCACAAATAAGTAAAATGATGGAAGTTTCCAATACTTGCTTGTCTGTGGTAGTTTTCACCCTTCATCATCACCATCTGCTTCAGACCTTATTATTATTATTATTATTATTATTATTATTATTATTATTATTATTATTATTGAAAAGGGATGTCTCCTTGTTTTCAGGATAAACTGGCACAACAACCTAATGTACTGTACTTATCCTCACACGTCACATCATATGCAGTTATTTGCCACTCTAAATGCAATCTCAAACCCAGTGCCTTATCCCATACTACTTGACACTTGTCCCCTCCCTTTGCCATTTCTGTGAAGAAATGGGTACTGTAAATATACTCCAGGAATTACAAAAACAACACTAATGAATGCAGGACATAGAATTCTAGACATACGTAAGGGTAGACCAAGACAGTACATTTTTTTTCATAAACATGAGTGCAGTTCATAAAATGCAGTTCTTGCGAATCACAAAATCACTTTGTTTCAGTTGCATCTGCTTCAAATTGCTTAATCGATGTAGATTACTTCCTAAATTGATGGGCACTGCTTAAACGATGTTCAGGGTCTAATCTAGCTGGTGATTTAAAGGATGCACTTGATCCAAGAAACAGTACCAATAAAACATTTAGATGCTTAAAGTGGAATTGCAACGCTATTTTTATATTTTGGGGTTAGAAAGAATCAGCATTGATGAGTGCATTTCAAACCACAATAAAAGTGAAATGTACACAGTAACTTGTAAAACCTACAATTTACATCACAAAATAGACAAAATTTCTTTGTCATGTTCTGCGATTCTGAACAAGACAACAAAACTTCCTGTGCCATGATGCAGCTTTATTACATTGTAAATAAGCAGGATTGTGTATACCTCACTTTTAATCCAATAGAAATATTGCTCTCGATTTTGAGATGGTTTTGCCAACAAATACTACTTGTGAACTCTGCATGCAGATCACATTGGATTCTGCTGTGAAATTTCTGCTGCACAACCTGTACTTACTTGCGTGTGCATCACATTATGCTAGTCATTATGGAAACTAGTGAGCAGGAAGGGTCGCATCATGTCGCAATTCGTGGAAACTTGAATGCATGTTTGCAACAACATGGCGATTTACAGTACCTTCACAAAGCTCATGGATTTGTGCTTAATTTAAAATTTGTACATTTTTTTCAGTAGCATCAATTAATTTATTTTATTACCAAGGTTTAAAAAACAATCTGAGAGCTTGGGACTGCAGTTCCCCTTTAACTTTTCCAGTTAATTGAAATCTTTGACCAGAAAAGTAGTTGTGCATGTATGGGTTTGTGATTTGAGAAGGTTTTGCTGTTCTCTGGGCCTACTTTTCTAATACTGTAATGAGAAAACACAGAGATGAAGATCTTATTTGTAAATTATATTCCTATATCTGTAGGTTTTCTACAAGCGGGCAGACATGGCAATTGGTTCCCTTACCATTAATGAGGAAAGATCAGAGATCATTGATTTCTCTGTGCCCTTTGTTGAGACTGGAATCAGTGTGATGGTGGCCAGGAGCAATGGCACAGTGTCACCCTCTGCCTTTTTAGGTAAGATTCACTCTTTTAACCATCCATTATCAGAACCTTTCTTATCCTGGTGAGCGTCATGGCAAGCAACAACCTATTGTGGAAGCAAAGGGAGCAATGCATGACTGAGAAAACACAGCTGCTGTCTGCCTGGAGGTGGACCAGGCCACGCCATATACAATAGCTAGCATGTCTTTGTGGGCTGGGAGAAAACTCTTGAGAAACACTGAGAGGACATGCAAGCACCACACAGACAGGTGTTGTACAGCACAAAAATCATTTTGTTGTGCCTTTTCAGGACTCGCCATCTCAAACAGATTTTAAAACGGGGCACAATTAGTGTACAATACAATTATATCTGTTAATTCGCTGAACTCAGAACTGGTGGTTTGTGGATTCAGGTCCTTACTGCAGATACTGCTGTTGTACCTTGAGTAAGTTACTTTACCCCAGTTGCAGCAGTCCACCCAGCCATTTAAATGGCATGTTAATGAAATTCACTTAACATACTGCACGATATACCGTAGCAGTGCCTGCAGCTGGTTAATGATGTCTTTTACCATGCAATTGCAAATGCATATTTTAAATGTTCTGTTTTAAGATGCAAAGTGACACCAGAATAATTTGAACTTTTTTGAGTGCAGGAAATGGAGGAGTCTTAAACACTGCTTGCTGCAAACAGGGTAGCAAGATTACCCTGGTAGCATCCAATTAGTCTTATCACTCTCCTTACTTTCAACTGCCATCATTACAGTGGTTAGGAATTATTGCAATGAAACACATGCAACAATTGTTTGTTGGCAACATACCTTGCTTGTGGAACTTTGAACCCTTATTTTTGCTGTAATTGCAAAGTAAAATTGTATATCACTGTACATCACCTTTGGGAAAAATGTATGAGAAAAGTAGCCAATAAATGAATAATTGTTGTCATCAGCATCTTCAAAATCAGTGCTATATTAAAACTAAAGCTCAGAAAATGCTACAGTAAGGTATCATAAAGTACAACATTCCAAACATAGAATATATCTCCCTTTTCAGCATTTTCATTAGATATTAACTAACATTTAATTTAGTAATGACTTTGTTTCAAGAAAACCCTTGTGAACATGGGAGAACATGCAAACTCCGTTCATACTGTAAGTGCCTCAGCCCGGAATCAAACCAAGGGAACAAGAGTTTTGAGGCAGTAAAGCTAACGGGCAAATATCTTGCACATTAACAGGTTGCATAAAAATACTACAAAAAGCAACTTAAACTTTTATTTTGCGAATTCTACTTAGATATCTTCAGCTGAGAGCCAAGGTCATCCAATGATATATTTGCTTTTTCCCTCCCCACTAGAGCCATATAGTCCAGCAGTCTGGGTAATGATGTTTGTCATGTGCCTCACTGTGGTCGCCATAACAGTCTTCGTCTTTGAGTACTTCAGTCCAGTTGGTTACAACCGCAGTCTCGTCAGTGCGAAAGGTAAGGATCGTGTGCTTGTCTGCAATACACTGGGCTTGCACACGGAACACCTAGAAAAGAATGCAAGCCTTGAGGTTCAGAAAGACAGCACCTTTATTTAATAACTTGTAGATGTAAAACAATGAAACCCAAAGTGAAAAGCAAGTCAGCAGCACTTTCTTATTTAATCCAGGAATTCCAAAACCCTGCTGTGCCTGCTGTACCTCTGTGTTTAATTAATGCTTGTGACTTCACAAAGCTGACATTGACTCTGTGCTAAACTTTTTTACAGACAGAAATTCAAAGAAAACCCTGCAAATCTGTAACAAGTGATAGATAAGTCATTACAGCAACAACAGCTCTGCTCACTTGAGTTGTTTGTGCTGTTTTCTCCCAACAACGGTATCAGTGTTTGTGCCATTTATTTATTTACTAAGGTGGGAGCAGAGGCTATTAATTTTATGTTCCTCCCAATTCAGCAGTCTTCAATCTCTAAATGGGCTTGATTGCTAGAAAATGCACTGGCCTTTACAAAAACGTCTAATTTAAACGTGAAGGTCATACACAGGTGATCAGCACATAGATAAGTCATTCCATGTCCAAATCCCTACCATACATAAAGAAGATTGCACATTTTAATATAAAGATCTTCTAGTTGTTGTTAAATGTGGGATAATCTTCTACAGTAAATCATAATAATTCCCAATGTTATTTCTCAAAAGCTGTACACACTATATCATACATATCATAATCATTCTTTTATTAAATTTTGTCTCATGCATCCCTCCTCCAGCCACCCTTTCAGCTTCCCCCTGGTTAATTCACTCTCAATGGGAGCCCCAGACTCCTCATCCTACAGTCAGGGGGGTTAAGTCAAATCTCATTGTACTGTACCTAATTGCTCAATATACACTACCTAAACAGATTAATCTAATTCTTTTCATTAGATGTGTGTCATTATTCCCATAAACCCAGTTGCTTTTAATGATAATGATAATAATGATAATGTTAATAATGTTATCAACAATGTTGATAATGTTTTAGGATGTGATAGTGTATTTATTTGTTAAGATGTGTAGCTGGATTACAGGTGTCTGGGATTAGGGTCAAGTCATCTTTAATTGAACCACATTCTTCATCAAAGGTCCCACCCTCACTCTTCTAAACCTTCACAAAGTTTCCCCTTTGTTCTGCAGAGCCCGGTGGTCCCACTTTCACTATCGGGAAGTCGGTGTGGTTGCTGTGGGGCATTGTCTTCAACAACTCTGTCCCCATTGAGAACCCCAAGGGCACAACCAGCAAGATCATGGTACTAGTGTGGGCGTTCTTCGCTGTCATCTTCCTGGCCAGCTACACTGCCAACCTGGCTGCCTTCATGATCCAGGAGCAGTACATCGACACTGTCTCTGGGCTAAGTGACAAGAAGGTAGGAGATCACTTCTGACACACAAAGGAACACTGACCATAAACATGCATTTCTTTTATACCATTCTTTATTTTATACAGTGTATTTCAGGTGCAGTATCTCAAAGGACTTAAAAATCATCCATCAACCCGTCCATTTCCTAATTACTTTTTTTTAATTCAGGGTCATGGAGGAGCCGGAGCCTTTGCAAGCAATGGACATAAGGCAGGGTACACCCTGGAAGGCACGCCAGTCCATCTAAGGGCGACACAAAGATACAAACACACAACACCAGTGTCAGTTTTCCAAGAAATCTGTTTTTGGACTGTGGGATGAAACCTATGCAAAGAAGCAGAAAACTTTCAAACTCCATGCAGATAGCACCCCTGGTTCAGAATTGAACCCTGGGCCCCAATGCTGGGATTAACTGGTTGCTGGGAAAATTTGCCCTAGTGCAAGTTTGTGTTTGTGTGTGACTGCCTTGTGGTGGACTGGGCATACCATGCCTTACACCTGTTGCTTGCTGAAATAGGCTCCGGCTCCACAGCAACTGTGAATTGAAATAAGCAGTTCGAAATGGGTGGGTAATCAAATAAATGGATGGTAACTCCTATAAATATCACATTCTTATATTAGATAATTCCAAAACTATAAATGAATGTAAAAAAAATGGCATTTCTCCACAAAAACTCTTTATTTTCTTTTAAGTGACATTATCTTTTGTTTTCCTGGAGTTTTGCTTTTGAGGGAGTTTTTATTTGAATGAAAGCATTTAACAATAACTCAACCACTACCTTAATTTTGAACTTCATCAATGGAAGTTAAGTGGAAATACAATTTTGCAATGACCTTGGCTCTTTGTGTTTCCTGTAAATTTAAAAGAACTAGTGAAATAAAATTTAAATAATACTTTATAGAATGAATTCTGTGAATTTAGGAATAATTGTATTTAAAATTAAGAGCAGATGAAAGCAGGGCTCTAAATCCCATCTTCATTACACAGCTAAAGGTGATCTAATTAGAGAATAAGACAGATAAGAAGTGCTGTCTTTTAAGACTAGAACTGAGAAAAAGTCCTCCACACTTTTGCATTGGGACTTTCAGATATTAGAGTTTTTTTAATAAAAATTCAGTGTCCACCGTGATTTGTAATCTCCAGAGCTATACTCTAATTCCACTCTCCTTATCTATTTGCTCATTATGCTCTGCATAACTCTTTCCTATGCACTACAAAGGCTTTCCCGAATGTCAAGGTTTATTACGAGGGATTCTAAAACAAGAATCTACCTTAACCAGCATTAGATAAGTCTTAATGCATTGTGTCTTTCTCACTTTTAAAAAAGAAAAGAAAAGCTATTCATGGTCATATAAATTTAATACGAAACAAGTTTCTGAAATTCATGGCAGGAGTACAGAGGATCTTTCATACACTTGTTAGTGTTTTTATCCCAAGAGCAAGAGCCGCTGTGCACTCTATGTAGAGTATAGTGTTTCTTAAATTATAGCTATTACAATTTGTACCAGCTGGAGTATATCCAAAAACATGTACATATTTAAACCTGATAAAACCAGCAATTGATAGTATGAAGATCTGTAGCTGGTCTAACACAAATGGATTTCATCCATTATTAGAGAGCTCCATATTCTTGGTTAGGGTTGCAGCAACCTGGAGTTTATCCCAGAGCCGTTGGGTGCAAGGGGGAGCTACTGTATATGGGCAATCTTTAATTCTGATCCTGAGGGGTTAAGGTTATCATTCCATCTCGGCTCTTGATTGACTTAATCAGGGTGTTATTAGATTATAGATGAAGAAAGGGGATGTTATTAGACAACTTTTCCCAGTACTTCAGGTTCTGCTGCTGTAAAGAGTCTGCTGACACAGTAGCCCTCCTGTACAGGAACTATAGTTGACTGGACACCCTGGAGGGGACAGAAGTCCATCAAAGGGAATACGCACACACAATTTGGAGATACCAGTTAATGTAGTCAGCATGTTTTCATGAGATGGGGGAAACTGGAGCACCCAAAAAGCACGCATACTCCCTACAGAAGACACCCTAACCAGAATTGAACCCAGAACCTAAGAGCTCATAGGCAGTAACACTAGCCACTATACCACCATATGAAACAAATTAATTTTTTAATTAGGTTTTTGCAAGATACTGTTGATGAAAGATTTGCTTAGCATAGAAGAAAGTGCAGGCCTAATCTTCGACTTTTATTCTTTGGGGATTGGAATATATAAAGACAAATCCTGATCAAAGATAACCAGCGCAAGCAACAAATGTGTTTACATTAATTTATTTCAATACTTTGCCTCATTGTGGTTAAGCATGTCTATCCATGCTTTACTGTTATTTCAGTATTCACTGAGTTTTACTACACTTGACCCACGCAAGACCAGAGGTCACATATATGAGGTCAAGACTGCACTGAGTACTTTATAACATTAATTTATACAGGAAATAGGGAAAGGTGGTAGGAAGACTTAAGAAACAAAAGGCTAATTAAATAATTTATATTCCTGTCCAGTTTTTGCATCATTTCTGCCCTTTCACTTTCTAATTTGCACCCATGATGAGATGACTGCAGATTTTGCTATTCTTTTACAACTGCTGAATTCCCAATACAGAAATCCATTGCCCAGGTTGAACAGTAGCCTCTGGGATGCACCTGTGAATCCTTTAACAAGTTAATGTAAATGCCCAAACTGTGAACTCCAAAGGCTGCAGAAGGTGAGACTACCTGGGGCTTTGAGTGTGGCACTGAACGTGCCTTGTTGGCTTTGTTGCGAACACTGATCTTCACAGCCCAGCTGGTGCAGTGGTTGATTTGCCTTCTCTTGCCTCTCTTTCACAGTTCCAGAAGCCTCAGGAGCAGTATCCCCCCTTCCGCTTTGGCACGGTCCCGAACGGCAGCACGGAGAGAAACATACGGAGCAACTATCCTGACATGCACACCCACATGATCAAATATAACCAGCGCGGAGTGGAGGACGCACTCAACAGCCTCAAAACAGGGTATCTTCTGTTTACCTGTAGTCTCCACTCCTGGCGTCATGGCCCAGCAGACTCTTGATTAATAATTGATTTGCCTGACGTCTTTGTCCAAGGTGACTTAGTTAATCATTCAATTCCATTAAGTGTAATGCAACATCAGATACTCACGGGTTTCGCAGGTAAATACTGTATGTTCAACAGTCAAATGTTAAGTAGAGAGGATTACCAAACTTTCAGTGTCCTAGTGCAGTTGTTTAAACAGCTAAATGTAATATTTACTCTTATGGTATTTTTTTAACATTTTACATATCATTATAACAGCACCAAGCCCTTAGTATTTTTTTAATGCCTTCTGGTGTACAGATAGATATGATTCAGTAATTTGGTTACTACATTATGCTAACCTGGAGGCAAACACAAGAACATACAGTATACTGTATGTTGGTCTTTCAGTAACATTGAAAGAAATTGGTTTATTTGCTAATGGGATCTTTACCGTGCCAGTTACACTGTACACAACTATTCAAACAGAATCAGAATTGTCAGTGCCTTCCAAAGCACCATTTCAAGTTGACCATTTTATTTTTAAGATTTCTGTTGAGCAGCAAGTTAATTAATTGCATTTATGTAGAGCTATTTATCTGATACAACGTGCTTTATATACTTCATCTATATGGTGATGTACAGCAGCCATTTCAGTAGTTTGGTCAAATTCTAATTACAACGAAACAAGCTGATGAATATATGTTCGCCTTACTTGCTGTATCCAGGCTGCAGTTAAATTTCATGGAGGCCTCTCATATACAGTAATAGGCTCCGTGACAAATCCCCCTGGAGGGACCAGGGATTAACACAGCACCTATCTGCTGTTGTCACAGTTGTGATAAACATGTTCTCAATTTAATTCAAGGACCCCGGTTGTTCCAGCTATACCGATATTGTATGCAGCATTTAAAGAAATGGATCACACAAGATTCCCCAGTTACTACTTCAATAATTAATTATGTAATTACTAGTAATTATGACAAAATAATTATGATGAATTTAAAGTGATAAGCTACTTAATACTCTATAGTCTGGTGCTAACTCGCCTGGCTGAGGAAATGACAGCCCTGGTTGACAGCCAGTGCTATCTAAACCCCTTAACATATGAGGAATAAAGCAGGGAGGCAGCTGCAAGGGTGAAGTTGGGGTGGTGGGAGGGGAGCTGGAAAAAATAAAGCTGGGTTACGGACATGTGGTAAAAGAGGAAGGAGAGATGAAGTGCAAGAAATTTACTCAAGACACCGAAGATAACATTCTCACTCACTCATCACAACACTGCAATGGATTCTTTCATAAACAAATAATAAGAACCTTGGTTTAACAGCTCACCTAAAAGATAGTATCACATATAACGTAGTGTTTCCAATTAACATTCTGGGGAATTTGTTGGAAAATTCTGGTCCAGACAGAGGAGCACCACCTACTGTTCCACTTACAAGAACAACCTAGTTTTTCTTGGAAAGTTTAGCATGTACCTACAGTACATACTGTAGTTAACATGGTCAATATAAATTGAAGCCAAACAGCCAAATAGAAATGTATATCAGTAAGGTTATGAGGTACAGTATGTGCAACAAGAAGTGAAATAAATCCACAATGTACAGTAGATTGTGTGAAACACCTCATGAAAGCAAAGTCACCCTTTAATACAACGTTTTCTCCTGCAGCTTGTACTGTAGGTCCAGAAGACTTCACAGACTCACAAAATCTTAGTCAGCCAGAGTCTTGATCTTTTCATATAAAACTGTACAGTTCCATTACACTGATCTACACTACAAATGCTAATCACTACTCACTATAGTGTTGGAAAGTGCATTCAAAATTGAAAACAGACACACTGCTCTACACAATGGTTTGTTGGAGCATAGAGCAAGCTACAGCCATATTGCTGAAGCTGAATTACCCTGGCTTTTTTAAAGAGTCATGTTAATGAGATCCTTAGATCAATTAGCTCCTAGCAACCAAATGAGCCAAATTTAATTAATGGGCCACAAGTGGTAATAGATGGGCCGAATGGCTTTATCATTTTTGTAACCTTTCTTATGTTCTTATCACAAGTTCTTCAAAGATCATGCTACAAGAAAAGAGTAAAAGAGGCCTTTTGTAGGTTCTGTTTAAAACTGTGAAGAGACATCGAGCTAACAGGAACTGATGTCTTTGCTTTCAGTCATGGTGATCGTTGTATTACAGGAAGCTGGATGCCTTTATTTATGATGCCGCTGTCCTGAACTACATGGCGGGGAAGGACGAGGGCTGCAAGCTGGTGACGATTGGGAGTGGGAAAGTGTTTGCTACCACCGGCTATGGCATCGCTCTGCAGAAGGACTCCAGGTGGAAGCGACCAATCGACCTGGCTCTTCTCCAGTTCCTGGGGGATGGTAAATCAATACTAGAAAAGCATCAGCCTGCTCTCCTGGCAGTAACTGAGTCCTTTACAGAGACAACATTAAACAGCCTGTCTCTTCTTCTTTGCATCTCATTTACACAACTCTTACACAAGACAAGAATTCTTTATATTTTCTCTGACAAGATCCCCAACCTTTTGCTTGACCTGCAGTATTTGTGCTTATTTGTCATACAGTATGTATGATGCAGTTACTGCTGGGCTGGCAAACTAGGATATAAATCAAGAGGACTTTGTTCTTGTAATTCAGTTCACATGGATGGATTCATAGTTGTGTGAAACCAAGAGAAGAAAAACAAATTTCTGTCCTGAAGCATATGTGGCCTTCACAACAGTGTTTAAATAATATTTAAAGCTCATTGTTTGTCCTAATGACATGCTTTACCCTGCATAATTCAGCAGGTAGCAGTCTTATGACAGCAGTGAGAGTCCTGAGGTTACTGATAGGAAAACAATCCGAGACACAGAAATCCTGGTAAATAAGAAAATAAGGAAAAAAACTGTCTCTATATCCGTCTTATGAATACCAAGAGATAAGAGCAAACAAATCCATTTATACACGACATTGCAAAATATGAGAAAGCGGCAGCTTCCAAATTAGGTGAGATACCTATCTTCTGGTTCTAATGCAGAAAGTCCCAATATACATTTCCCAGCACTTGGTCTCCAAATTTTTGAGTAGCAAAAGATGAATTAACTGCACTTGCGTCCTTTTTGACTTAAGTGTTTACCTCACAGTGTACATTGCTGTTGCACAATATGAGCCGTACCGATTTTTATTGGAAGTGGTATTGAAAGTAGTGAATGTGAGTCAAAGGACAGTAGTGTTACCCAGGGCATTAAAACAGAAGTGAAATAATGTAGTAAAATAGGCAAACAAGCAGTTACAATTGAACACTAAGAGTACATTACTAGGTCATTTCTATATCCAAACCACATCAGGACAGGGCTTATCTTGGTTTGCACGATGTTTCATGGATGAGATAGTATGTAGAAAAGGCCCTGAGCTTATATAAGGATATAAGGAAAATGTTCACATAAATATAGATGAGTCAACCATTTAATATAATACTCTAAGTTGGCTGTTTAGAAATACAAAGAAAACTGTTTTTCAGTTAACTGATACAGTAGGTAGGAATCAAATGCTATGACAGGGTTCTCAAATAGAGAGGTTTTTCTAAACAGGCAATTATGTTGTACCTGTACTGTACCTGACTTTATTAAAAATTCTGCAACATTACAAATGTACAAATGCTGATAATGGATCCTTTGAATCATTTTCATAGTGTGTCTGAAAGTATAAAATTCCACACAGCAAAAATAACTTGATGAAGCTAGTTTAGGAGAGAAGGTCACACATACTGTATAGTATCAGTACAGTTTTTCCATCTTTGTCTTTGTCCCATGGGTGCATTTATTTTATTGCTCATTTTATTTGGCTGATGCTCTTATCCAAAGTGACGTACATGTGAAGCCATTTGTACCACTAGGTCGTTTTGCTAAAGCAATCTGAGTAATTGATGATGATAAATGTCTTTGAATGCAGTGATGCAGTCCTCCATTGAGTAATGCCTCCGTGCACGCTCCCCTTAGGTGACACCCAAAGGCTGGAGACGGTGTGGCTGTCTGGAATCTGCCAAAATGAGAAGAATGAGGTGATGAGCAGTAAGCTGGACATCGACAACATGGCAGGAGTCTTCTACATGCTACTGGTAGCCATGGGTCTCAGCTTGCTGGTGTTTGCCTGGGAGCATTTGCTGTACTGGAAACTGAGACACACCGTGCGCAAGTCAGACCGCCTTGACTTCCTGTTAGCCATCAGCAGGGCAAGTACCGCATATCCTCTACATTGTTATTACTAGTAGTAGTAGAAAGAGCAGTAATAGTATCTGTAAACAGTTGTAAAACCAGGCTTTTCAAAATTAACTACAGAATATTTACTTAATAGTGCGCAGATGTTTTTAGATAGTAGGGTACAATGAGGAAGTGCAATAAGTGGAAGGCAAAAATAACACAAAACACAAAAAGCAGAGGGAGCACAGCAGAGCAAAAAAAGCAATCAATAGTTGTGGGGCTGAAATAGTCCATAAAGTCAAGTGGAGTCTTGAGGAGGCATCTTTTCATCTCTCACTCTTCCATCTAGGACTTAAAAAATATTCAGAGATAAGCCACAGCATTAATTAAGGCTTATCTCACAATTCCACAACAGTCAAATTCACTCCTGGTGCAGGAGGCGCCTACTGGTTTTCATTCATTCTGAAGCCATGATAGCTTAATTGAGTCAGTCTTTGGTTTAATTGATCTAGATGAGTGCTTTGGTGAAATAGTTAAATGTTTGTAGAGCATTTTCTATTAAGAGTCCATTACTGTCCATCTTCTGCGCAGGAAAAAAAAGAAGAAATCTATTAATGTTTCAAACTGGAGCTATACCAAACAGTTTACCCAACTATTTTTTTAAAGTAATGTAATTGATTAAATAAAAAATTAGAAAAGGTATTAACAAAAAAATTATCCACAGTTTGAAATGTTTTGCCTCTTATTGCTGTTTCATTGCAGGGCATATACAGCTGCTTCAGTGGTGTGGAGGAGTCTGACAGGTCCATTAATATTCAGAGCCCAGATGTAACCACCAACTATGCCCAAGCCAATATGCTGAAAATGCTTCAAACAGCCAAAGACATTGTCTCCTCTGCCAAGGTGGAAAACTCTCTAGAGAATGCCACCAAGACCATTGAGAATTGGACCAGACGCAGTGAACACATCAAGGGGGGCATCCCCACCCGGATTCCCCAAGTAGCCACGTCTGATACATCTGTGGGCATTGGCCGCCACCCTTACATCTCGAGCATTACAGACAACCACTCCCCTTTCTCCCAGCGGGCTCTCACCCCCACGCTCACGGTACACTACGCAGAGAATGCCAGCCAGCCACTGCTAGAGAAGCAGAGAGGCATGGCACGACCCACTCCTGTCAGGTACACCCTGCCGGCTCGAGGCAGCCACCTCTATGACAAGATGCTGCCCATCTCCAGCCTCAGCAGCCCCCATATAGCCATGAGAGATCCTCCCTCTGCTACCAACCCTCACCACAGCAACAGGCTGTATGTGGAGAACCAGCTCCGGCATCCCAGCTCTCCTTTTGTCCCTTATAGGGAGCTACAGGTGCCAGATATTTACGTGGAACACAAGGACCCTGTTTGTCGAAAGCTGTGTCCAGATGGATTGGCGCGGAAGAAGTCCCACAGTTACCTGGTGGAGTCTCCCGAGCCCAGGCACAGGCATGAATTTGAAGCGCCACCGACATGTTTTGCTGAACTCAGGGCTAACCACCTCATGGAGAACCATGTCCCAGCTGTTTCCTGCATGAACAACCACTACCCCAGAGTCAAACCCACCTGCAACTCCTGCATCAAACCATACGTGGAGCCAGAGCCGGAGGACCTCCCCCTCTTGGGAAAGGAGAAGCTCAACCGCCGGGCTTCTTTCATCAAGGCCACCTGGGGTAGCGAAAAGATCAGGCCTTTGGATGAAAAGCCCTCCACCTCCTCTTCTACCAGAATAGACATGCCAGACTTGTTTCCCCGTGTAGTGGCACACCCCAAATCTAAGCTGTATAGCACTACAGGGAACAGTTTATGTTACCCTGTGGCAGTAGAGCGTGCTTACCAGTACCCTGGACCCATCAACCCATACAAAGCACAGAAGCTGAAGTACTCACAGTCCACCCGGCTGCCCTCTTACAGGGAGGCTGTCCTGCAGAACGCTGCTGCCCTGCGGAGATCCTCCACAGTGGTCCACAGACACTACTCCACCTACCTGAATTCATACACTGATTTACCAGTGTACATGGGGCCTCTAGCACAGGGCCCTGCTCAATTTTATGAGCACTCCAAGGAGATGTGCGACATATTCCCTTGTGTTGGCCATTGCCCAGAAGAGAATGCCCTGGTTCCTAGGTGCAGTGACCGGCAGATAGTCTACCAGGACAATATTTACGGAGGATATGGAGGCAGCAGCCGGGTGCGAGAGGAAGTCCACGTGCCTGGAGTGAGCAGGAGAGACAGAAGGCAGGTACTCGTGGCTCGAAGAGTGAACAGTCCATATGTGCCAAAGCCCTGGACAAGGATATCCAGCCTGGAATCAGAGGTCTGAACCCACATTTCACTGCCAGACTACATACTCTCCTAAATGGGTTGCTAAGGGATAACTGCCCTCCTTAAAATTGACAGCAACCACACATCCCTGATGTGGCAATGGCAGTGTGGCTGGCAATATGGGTTACAATGATGCAACAAGACATTCACAAAAGTAAACGTTTTGTTGGACACTTGCTGTAGTGTTTGGCAGAGTGCCGCAACTGGGACAATGACACTTAATTCAATTTAACAGTGTTGAATAGTTCTAAATATCTTTCAATTCAATGCATTGTTATTATTTATAACACGCATCTTGCTGTTTGGCACCCAGTTACATCAGCTGGATTTACAAGCACTGATGAGCAGTGTGTCTTCACAGAGGGCTTCTGAACAAAGCGTGTCCTGAGGAGTTACATTCTCTTTGCTTCTTTTATGCTTCAGTTTTCTTTTTGTAAAAAAAATCATTTTAGAATTTACCAACCAAAATGGATATGAAAACTGAATTTTGTAATCATAATAAAGAAATGTCTTCCAAGAATTTTGTAATTGCAGGGCTTGGGCAGAGGGGAATGTGAGCTGGAGGTTGATTTGAAGGAAGATCATGGCAAATTACTTTTATTTAAAGGGCAAATGGAAAATGATTCTTATTCAGTGTCTGTACTTCTGAGGTTCTTCCACAGTTTAATAAATTGTTAAGCCTTCTTCAAGGGCCTTTTCGAATTCTTGCTGCTCATATTTTTATATGGGTTAGAAGGTGAAAAAAGCCACACATCATAAAGTCACAGTCCTTCAAGGGGGACACTAATTCAAATGTAATTTCAGGAACACGAGGATCAGAATCTTATTCTTGATTCACCATCTCTGGTGAAGTTAAAAGAAAATCATTAAAACAAAAACCTTAATGATTTTTTTAGGTCATTGAAGATAATTTCCTTTTGCATACAGACACAAATAATGAAAAATGAAATGTAGAATTAAGCTGTTTATACACAGTATTGGCAAAATTGAAACATCTTCTCTCAATAATCATGTGATTATGAGACATATGTCACATTTTGAAGATATGAACTGAGATTAAGCAGGATTCCTAAGAAATTCCCAAGTGAAAGGAAGTGTCCTTACAAGTCTTTTCTGTTTTGGATACTATTCAGTCCTGTTTAAAATGAGCTCCATTTGTAGCAAGACACTAGTGGTCTTACTTCACTCCTGGTTGTGTTTGTACATATAATCTATTTAAAGGCATAAAATGACCTAAAAAGGCAATTCCCAGTGTGCCATGATAGCACTGTCTTTTCTACTGTATATAAACACAAATCTGCTAAAACCACATAGAAATGAGACGAGCTCATCACACCAGCACAGCAAAGCTCTTTGTACACTAAAGACTTAGACCTCAATGTCTTTTCACCAAATATATTTTATTTTTTTAAGTCTGGTAATTGTATGTGCTTTGTTTAAGATCTTCAGGGAAAAGGGCTTGGAGAAAGAACAGTAAAGTTAAACTCAAATGAAATGAAGTGTGCCGGCTTTTCATACTGAGCAGGGTTGTCAGAAACGCAGGATTTGACAAACACAACATTGATGGTCTGTTCCCCACTGTTAATTGGCAAAAGAAAAGAAAGTTCTTGATCTAGGACTGTTGGGAAGAGGCACCACATTAAAGCCTGTGTGAGAAAAGTAGCATACAGACCCTTGTGGATTCTAGGTGAATTAGCTTAACTAGTGCATGTCCCAAGATAAGCTTCTTAACAAGTACCATCACAGAGAGACACTAAAAAACCCAACATGAACAGTTTTTAACTCTCCTGCCATGAATTCAGTGCTATTTGTGTTAAAATAGAGAAGATTGGAGAATGACTTCAGAACTTTGCTGTTTGAGCCTCATTTGCCCGCAAAGCCTGTTTTTACTTAAGAGTATTCATTTTATTGTACATTAAGCCACTTACAAACAACAAAACTGGTAAATTACTGGTAAATAGACAACAAAAATGGTAAATTCTTGAATTCTCAAGTCACAAATTCTGAATACTGTATGTACAAAAGGAGGTATGTGTACTGAATATAGAGAGATGCTAGGTCTGTTGGTTGTTATTCTACCCAATAATAATGACATAATTATTTGGTTAATCAAATTAATTGGTTAAGTTTCCATTCCAGTCTTCAGTCCTAATCAATAATTTTGTAAATGCATTGCCTTGAATTAAATGCTTCTTTTACATAATGAACTGTCAAAAGTCTTTTTAGAAGTCAGCACGGCGGTGGCGTGTTTAGGATTAAGGCCTTGGAGCACTTGTTCAATTCTGAGATAAATTCTGGACCTGAGATGTTATCTGTGTGGGGTTTGTATGTTTTTTCTCCCGTTTCCTTCCACAGTTCTCAAACATGGTAGTACATACTTGGCTTCTAGGGAAACTGGCCTTAGGTGTGAGTGTGTGTTTTTGTGCGTCTGCCCTGCGAAATCTGGAATCCCGTCTAGGTTGTACCCTTCCGTGTGTCCATTGTTTGCCAGGATAGGCTCTGGCTCCTCTGGGACCCTAAATTGGAAGAAGAGATTAGAAAATGAGTGGATGGAAATCGTTATAGACACACATCTGATAATATCGAGTTTGAATGATCCACAGTAGATAATAGATACATCCAAAAATTTTCTGAGTAATTAACCAACTATCGTAACTATATCCCTGTCCTGAGAAGGTCAAAAAGTTCTCAACTCTTCCCAATTGGTCATGGAAAAACATTCTGAAATGTATATACTGTTCTAACTGGATGATGCAGCTAACAGGAATTTAGTTAAGGTGTCTCTAAATGTGATTGTCATTGTGTGGCCTACTTCAAAGTTTTAAGCATATCTTTGTCTTTTAATGTCCATGTCCAAGTTTTATCATTCAGATGGCTGAGAGTTACCTTGGACTAAAAGAATTATGTTCAGGGACTTTATCTTATGATGGGAGATCACTTTTATCCAAAGGAATACGACACATCTGAAATCCAAACATCAAAGGCCTTTGATACTCTCTTACCAGCCTTGTATTGTTAACACTGCACTGTATCAGTGATTAAATCACCCCTAAGGCTGTTCTCCATAGTTTTATAGGGTGAAAATAATTGTTCTTTTTTCATAAATTCTGCCTGTATTCTTGGTTCAAAGCAGATCCTTAAAAATACACAACATTTATTTAATCTTTTTTTTTTTAACAAGGGTGAACATCATTGCCTTGGCTTTCAATTTCCAGGGTGAAAAATGACTTAAGGGAAAGTTCCCAAATCAGCAGGTATGTGCTGTCTGTGCACAGTCAGATACAGAGCGAAATGTGGGGCAATGAAAAAGCTTGGATAAAAAATTCTGCATGTTTTTGTGAAGACAATAATGATGGATGGGAAAATAAAATGATTTTGGTACTTGATAAATGATTCAATACATGCAGATAATAAAATCAAAGGGAGCCACAACTGGGTCTCAGAAAGAAAATCTATGGCAATATATCACACAGCTCAGGTAGCAACAGAAAGAAATTATACGCATTTAAAAGTCATCTGATGTTCTCCGAAGCTTTAATATTCAACATGAAAACGGGGAGACAAGTGTCACGTCTCAATAGCTTCTAGGTATGTTGCTTTTTTAATTGGAAATCTGTCAGTTCCACAATAAAATGTTACTTTAATTACACCTTTCCAATGTTATTAAATTGTTTCCATTTTCTTGAACACTTGAGTGGAAAAAAATAAATATCAAACAGAAAGATTGTAACCGTTACCACCTACAATTATTTGCTCTCCCGAGGAAAAAGAAGAATTGAGTATTCCATCCATCCATTTTCTAACCACTTTAATCAATTCAGAGTTGCTGGAAGGATGGAGCCTATCCTTCCAAGTAACAAGTGCAAGTCCGGCACAAGCTGTGGCTTGCAGTGATGATGCAAAATCTTCTGTCAGGTACTGTAGAGCTTGGAGTGTACTAAATGACAGACTTTAGTGCAAACTAAATAAACTAAAGAGCACGTCCCGACACCTAATCTTCTCCCAAGAGGTACAGGAGATGTTACTGGAGAGCTCAGTTCTAAAATAATTGGTCTTTTCAAGTTGAGTGCATATCCATCCATTTCTAACCACTTTATCCAATACAGGGTCTCTCCCAGCAAGCAACAGGCACAAGGCAGGAGACATGTAGGACAGGACCTCAGTCCGTTGCAGGGCACAGACAAGCACACACACTCCATTAACCTACCAGTATGTTTCATGACTGAAGGAGGAAACCAAAGCACCTGGAGCACACTCCACACAAATAGCAAACTAGGTTCTGCATTGAATCCAGGGCCCCAGTGGTCAATGCTAACCACTTTGCTATCCATAATTGGGTTTAATTTTTATTTATAAAAATAAACATTTTGAAAAAAAACATCTATATTAACATGTAACAACAGCAGGGTTCTTTTTTTCATTTTTTAATTATCATTCAAACCATCATTAGAGCACAGATATGAACAAACTAAATATGGACCACTGTGGCTCGATTGGTTGATTATGCTGTACAGTATATTTAGCATGGACTGCAAGCTAGTACCGCTAATAAATAAACCAAAACCATATACACAGGAAAAAAAGAGCAAGTTTAAAGTGTCTTTTAACAGAAAAGATCCAAAGTTCATTACACTACACAGACTGTTGGAGTATCAAGTAGAGAGGTACAGTAGCTTCACTGAAGCATATTCATTTTTGATCCACACTTGCACATTAACTGCAGTAGTAACCAACCTTTTATGGTCATTCAGTATACTGTACAGAATGCAATGTTGTGTTGGGAAGGAAGGATACTGTATATTTGGATCCCAGATTGGCCAGCTGCACTAAATGCCATCAAACAGTTATCTTGGTTCTTTCGTGGCCAGCTTAAATAATGATTTTTACTGCCATAGGGTTACAATAGATGGCTGCTTCTAAACATAAGGTAAACAACAGATTAAGTTTGTTGAAATTCTACAGTCTCATTTGGGTTTATATTTGTGAAAAGAGCCTTGAGAGAAGAAGAGGTGATGGAATAGGATGTGCAGGTGAGGTGCTGGGCTTGCTGTACTCTCCAGAGTCAGTGTGGGACTGAGGACCTGATGCTGGGCACACAGCTGTCAGGTAATATTCCACACATTGGCTGCACTTACAGTATAAAAGAAAGATGACTGTACGTACTGCAGGTTGCACAAGAAAGCACTATTCAAACTGTTGTGGAGTGAAAATCAAGGGAATGTTCTCTGTGCTTGCACAGATGGTACACTTAGCAAGGACTAAAGGTGATTGATTGAGCTCCAAAGTCACCAGAAATGGCATATGTCAAATCTCACAAGGACAGGTAGCCACCCAGGCACCTGCCATTCTTAGGATTATTGCTCACAGGCACATAACAAATAATTAAAATTTAGAAATCAGCAGCTTTATAGGCAGATGTCTGGACATCTGGGCTCTGGGTATCAGAACCCACTGATCTGTAGTGATGCACAGTATCAAGCTAGAAAAGGGCAAAGTTGTCACTATATCAGCAGATTGTCAGATACTCCCCTAGGAAATCTAATATACATTATCCATCATCCACTTGTGCAGCTTGGACTGCTCCTATGAGGGCAGCAGCTGAGGTGGGGACAGGCAGCAAAGAGGCAAAGGGTTGAACTTGAAAATGTATCTGTTTCACAGTTTTCAAGAACACTCTGCACCATGAGGGAGTTAGCTTGAAAGAAGCAGATACTGTAGCATGCCAAAGTATTTTTGTTAATCATAAAACAAGTAACGCTAAAGATCTTTTTCAGTAACACTTCTAGGGATCATCTGAAAGAGGCAAGTAAAGGTATTATTTTATTAGTAAGTTTGTTATTGACCAACATGTGTAATGCAGGCTTTAATAGCAAAATATGAAGGGAATGTTTTATACAGTAAGTGACAGCAGATAATAATGTAACGCTTACGGCCGACAAGCACTGTGTGTAAGAGCCGGCGTACCAGAGCGGGTGACGTCACCGCCCTTCCCTGTGATAGCAGGACCACAGCTACTGGGCTGTGGAGAGATCTCTCTTTAGCTCACGGGGCTAGGTCGCTGCAGAGAGACGCGGAAGTCCCGGGTTCGAGCCTCCAGTCGGGATGGGGCCGACCAGATGCGGCAAGGGCGCCCGCCTGAGCCCCCGTTGCGTTACAATAAGTACGTAGTCAGCTTTTATATAATATTAAATGCAAAGTTTATTTGTTCATTTCTTTAAATCCTGTTAGACAAAATCATATAACTTAAACCAGCCAAGTTTTTGTTGTTTGCTGAGGTCATTGTTATTGGAGGTTTACTACCCATCTAAACACATTTGTCAATTCCACAACATGCCACTCATATAATAAAGGACAGTGGAGAGACACCATTGGAGAAACATTTCAAGTTTCTGTAATTAAAAAATGTTATTTTTTCCCATTCCACAATATTTTAAATTAGAGGTAATTCATGTTGTTTTATTTGGTAGAATTCCCTTTAAAATTACATTATTAGAAAATGTATTTTCTTCAAGTTTATTAATTTAATGTAAGAGAAGTCAGTCAGAATAAAGAGAAATAAAGCATGATGTAAATGAGTTGATTCAGGAGTGCAGATTTCTGTACTCTCAGTTATTTTAATTAATTACTGTACATGCTTAATTGCACAAATTTAAACTTTGTTCCAGATATTAAGCAAATGATGGATTTATTTATTCCTCAGGCCCAGGTGTTTGTCCACAGTGGATTAAGCAACATAACTGGTGGCGTCAATGAAGCGATGCAGATCTCTATGTTTCAAGTTCCAGTATATATTCTCTTGCCTTTCTCTAAACAATTGTTTTGCTGAAAAGTGCCTATATTTGTATCAACAGCCTTCATTCAACCTTCCCTTCCCTTGTCAGGATATTATCCCCCTGGGAATATCCTCTGAGTGCCTACGGTTCCTTATTCTTATCGTAAAATGTGACTAATGGCAACGTGAAATATACTGCACATTTGCTCCCACTAGTTAATAATCTCACACATTTCCATATGGTGTCAGGAAACTATAGTAATACACATTAATCCTCTTGAGTATATTACTTCATATCTCAGAAATCTCCCAAATACTTTTAGTCACCTTGAGAAAAAAGATCTTTGTCAGCGAAGAACGGTGCTGGAATGCCATCATTCCTACATAGAGATGAAAATCTAGCTATATACAGTACACATACATGTTCTTCCAGTTTTGTAGACTTTTTGAGTTCTGTCTTTCTTTTCTGGAAAACAGAAATTAAAACATGGGTTGTCAGTGTTTAATTTACCATTTTCCTCTGTGTATATTTCAGGTGACCAGTTATTTGGCAGGTAAAGTACAAAGATTAATATGTGTACAGCAACTGAAGTCATTCCATGTCCTGTAAGTTAGGAGTTCTTGTGTACAAGGGAAACAGGGTGGTGGTGGTTTTGGTGCTTTAAGGTTGGTAATTAATAGTACCACAAAATTCAAAATCATTTTAAATCATAGAAGTATGGCAGATAGAATATTTTATGTAATTCAGCAAATTTCTCATACAATTTTCTCATACAATGATCTAAAAGTATTATTTAATATCCTAACGGTATGTTAGCCCATCTTTAGCAGCAATTGTAATGAAAAGTATCACCAGTCCAGGGACACAGTTGTTTTCAATTGATATTTGTAATCATGTCTTTATTAATTGTGCTATTGAACAGAGGTTCATGTGGAGATCAAAATTCTAATCTAGTACTTCTGCTTCCCTGAGCATAATAGCTCTTTGGCTGAACACAGTGCTATGCACATCTTTTCTAGCACTTGGCATTTTGCTTAATTATAGATGAATGTGTTTCGCAATCAGTGTTTGCTGGGATCTTACCTTTATCGTATTCATACAAGACTGGAGTTGCTTTCTCACCTCTGCATCCTCATCCCTCCACCAAAAACAAGCTGTTCAGCATCCGCAATAACATCTACATTTTTCTTTCATGGGCCTTTTTTATGCAGCAAGCCTTCAAGAAATTCCAAACAACTGCACCAGTTATGTGCCACTTCGTCTTCGCTGTCTCTCTTCCTAATTTCACCTGTGCTTCTCTCCTTCTTTTCTCCCTTCTCTGTTCGTTGCTGGTCCAACCCACTGCATCTACAGCTCTGGCCTGTATTATATATCATAAATCTGTTGTTTTATGCCTTCCCCTCTCCCCTATCCTTTTTTCCATTGTCGTAGGAACGCCTGCTCACTCACTCCTATTCTGCCCTGTGGGTACCAGCCATGACATCTGTCTGCGCTGAATCTAGTGTCCCCGTTGGTGTGCTCTCCCTAGCACCTATGCCTCGGCAACAACACCAAAGGGTTCCCCCCATTTGGTTGGTGTCCAACTGATTGGTGTTGACCCTCAACTCTTTTCCATTCCTAAAGCTTCCAGCTGTTTACAGTATATGGCGTATCTTCTCTTTTCAGGGATTCTGCTTGGTATATGTTCTTATCCATTATATCTACAAACTTAAACAGCAGCTCCCTTCCTTTTTCATATGAGGCTACTCATCCAGACACTTCAGTGCAGTTTTCACTGAGTTGCAGTTTCAAATTAGCCAGAGCTGCTACCTGCTAACCAGCAGCTCTCTTCCTGCTTTCACATCAGACTACTCTTGTGGCTGCCACAGCTTCTTCCACTCCCCACAACAGAGTTCCAATCCAAGGTAGCTGGTTCTGCTACCACTGCTACCCGACAGTGCAGTCACCAGATTCCTGACTTGTATTTTGTCAGCCACAGCATTTGTGCTTCTCATGCACATATCTGAATCATATGCATTTTTCATCCATTACACGCACATTCTGCTCGAAACTGCAGCCAGGTGATTAGTTCTAAGCTCAGTGTTTGCCGTTGTTTTAGGGATTGTTTTGTAGGGATGTGACAGCACTGGTTATTTCCTCAGCCAGGTGAGTTAAAGCCAATGTACGAAGCAAGTTATCTCTTTATTGTCATCTGTTTGCTTCATCATTATTAGAATTTGACCTAACAACTAAAGTACAATTTGCTCAAGAACCTTATGCTTGCAACATATTGGATGGCTCAAACTAACATGCAAAAGGAATTGTATTTCTAGCAATGTTCAGTATATTATGCACAGTATCTTTTGTGTAATTTGCATTTCCACCCTATATACAGTATATATAGGATGCTGTAACCCTTTCCAAGAATGTGCAGCTTTCTGACAATGAAAAATAATAAAATACAATTACATATAAACACAAATACATTTTTTTAGATATCCTGCACATCATAATATAATTCTGAAAGGGGTTTGCAGACATTGCACATTATATTATGAAAGATTTATATAAACATTTTTAGGCTGAAGTATGTATGTAAATTTCCAGTACGTTTGTTTACCCCATATACCCCAAACAATGCACGAATCACATACTTTCTGTAACAGCTCCTGTTCAAATCACAGATGATTACTGTCACTTGACTTAATGAAAGAAATTAATTGAAAGGAAGATGTACGGTAGCTGCTGAGTAAACTTATTTCATATGACTTCAGGAATAAAAACATGACATACTCGGCCTTCATTCTCACAACTCAGAAGCATATGACATTTTTAGTCCTATCTGGCCTTGAGCGTGCTATGGCACTGGGACTGTATGGCATATGCAGTGAGAAATCATGCATATTAATACTCTAGCCAAGGAAAGCACAAGGGGAAAAACTTAAAGAAATTCTGTACAATTACTGATTATTAATTCACTTATGATTCATCTTGTTAATGAGAAGATTATAATAGAGCTCTACCATCTCTGAAAAAAGTAAAAATCTTAATTTCACCATTTCTCAAGGTACAAGGTACAGTACGTAAACCTGTAACTAAAATAATTATTGTATATGTGCTCTGCTGTTATACAGTTGTAAGTTTAACTCACATCAGGATAAAGCTATACATCGAGTCACTTTTTAGGTTCTTGACTTGAGAAGTATGATGGCACAGTGATAAGCAATGCAGCCTTGCAATGCTGGGCACTGCAATTCAGGACCTGGGTGCTCTCTGTGTGGAGTTTGTACTGTACAGTATGTTCTCCCAATGTTCCTGTGGGTTTTTGCTTTGTACTTCAAGTTTTCTCCCACAGTTCGAAGGTAGGTTAATTGGCTTCTAGGAAAAAATGGCCCTGGGGTGAGTGTGTGTCTGTGTCTGTGCCCTGCAATGTTCTGGTGTCCTTTTCAGGTGCTCCCCTGTGACCCTGTATTGGATTAAGCAGTTAGAAAATGAATGGATGGTTCCTGACTTTAGGTTTGCCCAGGTTTTGACATCAGATTTCATTTGACTAAAGGAGCTTCAGGCTAACAGAATGCCTCCATTTTTTAGATTTACATTCAGCACATGGATCAGATCTTTATTTCAAGGTCCCACTGTGAAAAAAAACACACAATCTGTTACTGAATTACCAGGACATCAATAATTCAATTATTCAGAGATAAGACCATTAAGCTTTACATTCATCACACACTGCTCATTAATGAGAAGGTTAAGCAGAACCTGTATCTGTGTGTTCAGTCAAAAGATTAAAACACCAGTGAAAAAGTAAATTGTCCTATTACTGTCTGAGACCCCTCTAGCCAATGTCCGCCTGGAATTTCCTCCCCTTAAACATTTTGTTTTATCTCTGCAGCAGTAAAGCAGGAGCCTGGTTCAGGTCTTAAATTGAATCTAACGCCTGTGGCTTTGGGTATGAACAGTCAAATTTATTTTATTTCTTAATGTGTCCACTCAGCGGACAAACATGAAGAAAAAACAGCAGGCGGAAATTTTGTTTTGGTCTTCAGAGGTCAGAATTTTCCATTCTAGGCCTGTCAATAGCTGAAAATGCATGTAGGTCTTGTCCTAGGTGTCTACTAGCTTGGATAAATATTTGGGACAAATTGATCAATTTGAAAAATTCTACATAATGTTTTGTATGAAATTTCTCACATCCCAAAATAAATCATAAAAAATATTGAAAGCAATAACAATAAAAAACATTACAATTCTTATAAAAAACCTTTAAACACTGCTAGAGAGCCCTTTTCTGCTGATAGGCATTGAATTAAAACCTCAGAGTTGCCTTCAGGTGTGAAAAAAAGGAACACTGATAAGAAACCCCTTCTGAGTCAATGATTGACAGCTAGAAGGCAGGTGTAATGCAGCCGGAGGCTTCTAAAGGAAGGCTCACCCCCTAAGGGCTTTGAATGGCTGAAAATACAATGAATCATAGCATTTTTACCAATCAGATTACCTTATTTCTGGCGGTCCAGTTTCAAATATCTATTCCAAAGCCAATAACATTCAGTTTCCTCCAGGTCTGGAGGTGGGTTAGTCTAGCCTTTTGTGGATATACTGTATATCGTGCTTCAGAATAAGGTAAAGACATAGGATATATATTTGTTTGCTGGTTTTTGCTTTTGCCATCATGTTTTGCTGGCTTATTGATTACCTAATCGATGCACTTTGGAAGTTTGGAAGTGCATCATCAGATAAAAAGTGTCTTTGTGATTGATTGCTTTGATGTTTTTTGATTCTGAAAACATTTTTTTTAACACTCTGGTTGTCCTTCTTTGAATGATAACAGATTTTATAAAGGTTTTTGTGATTTTGTTGGTAAAAAACTATTAAATATGATGCATGACTCAAAAGTAAATATTGACTTACACTGTGGTCGCTTGGCAGACAAGCATAGTTTGATTAAATTACCTTATTTTTCTACCCTCTGGGTGCTCCAGTTTCCTCCCACAGTCCAAAGATATACTTGTGGGTTAATTTGGTTCTGTGGATCAGCCTAGTGTGAATATTTGTGTTTGTGTCTGTTTGTGTGCCATCCATGGTGTATCCTGCCTTACTTGTATGACTTGCCCGAATAGGCTCTTGCTCTCCAGTGACCCTACAGTATATTGGATAAAGTGGTTAATAATAATAATTATAATTAATAATAATTGCTTACACTTATATAGCGCTTTTCTTTTCTAACCAGCGCCAGCTGGTTAGAAAATGGATGGATGGATGTTTTTTGGAAATTCAATATAATGTTATATTTCACAAATGATTTATGGAGGTCTTTTTTTAAAAACTTACATTAATGTCTGCTGTGTAAATAACAGGTAGAGTAAACTAATTTACTTTTTTTAACTTTTGTACATGTTCAGAGCTGTTAATTTAATAAATGTAATAAATTAACTGCATACATTTTAATATAATATAATATAATAATAATAATATAATATCACTTATATACAGTACAATAAAGAGGACATTTAAATGAAATAAGTGGATACAAATTTGATAACATGCTTTAGAATGTTGTGAATAAACCACTGTGGAAATTCTGCTTTTTTGTCAATACAGAATTTTTTAATTTTATATTCTCCAGCCTTCAGATTCTGTTTATCTATTTAAATTGAATTAATTCCATCATAGACATATCTACCCACTTGCCCCCTTATGTAATTGCAGTATGAACTGCTAATATACTTACAGGACAGCAGCGTCTGTATCGACCAGCTGCTGCTGGATATGATCCGCTCCACATTTTCTAGACTGATCAACATCATTTTGCCATGTGAGTGCGGAATCACAGAGCTATCGCAGGACCAAGGAGCATTGTGCAATTTGTTAAATTTGTCAGTTCTGCCAAATATATCTGTTGAGTCCAGTTATACCTTCACCCTTTCACTCTCTACTGAGATAGTCATTTGTCCTGAAATTGAGAAGCAAATTTAAAGCATCGAGGCTGTTTTTACAACAAGTCCTATTTTGATAGACTCCTGATTTGGTTCATCTTATTAATGCTTTCATTTGAAGAGCAACAGATGAAGGAGTGTTTGTGGGGGAACGTTCATACAGTATCGGTGAAGGTTTACAGGAAAAAGATTGCTGGAAGAAATTTTACAATCAACAAGTGGTGAAAGGCTACACAGATTCTGAGTTGGCCATTCAGTTTTTATTTGAGATGGAAGCTGAGCTCTAAATTGTAGATCTGGGTCAAGTCTGATCTACTGCTTTAACTATCTGTGACTGGGGCAATGCAGCAGAATGATAGCCCCTGTGGATGAAGAAGAAAGATCACAGCTTGCAATACTAAGAGTACAATCTCACCACTCCTTCAGTCGACGCTAACTCTACTTAAGTCAGCATTAAGTCTGTTGCAGGACCCGAAGGCATCTATTTGTCTAGTCTGTCAAGGGAATTTATTAATTCTCCCTGTCTTTGTGTAGTATTATACAGTATGTTGAAATGAGGACTAATCCATGAAATTTCCTGTTTCAGCCATGAATATCTAAGATGTAGTAATTACTGCACTTACAGTATGTAGTAATTACTGCTCTTGGTTTTATTGTGATGAAACCATATCCCACACAATAAGATCATGGGACAATTCACGGGACGCTCCTGTTCTATTTCTACAGTTTGTCCTACTCAAACAAGTAAAAATAATTTTAAAATGGTAATTATTTTCAACGATATACTTTTATGCATTTCATTCAGGTGGCATAGTGGTTAATATTGCTGTCTCTTCAGTTCTGATCCTGGGGTGCTTTCTGTATGGAGTTTGTACTGTATCTTCTCCCGATGTTTACAGTTTCCTCCCACAGTGCAAAAATATACTGGCGTGTTATTTGGCTTCTGTGAGTGTGTTTGTGTCTGTATGTGCCCTGTGATGGACTGGTGTCCTGTCCAGGGTGTACCCTGCCTTGCGTCTGTTGCTTTCTGGGATAGGCTCTGGCTCCTCTGCGACTTTGAATTGGAAGAAATAGCTACAGTATAAAATGAATGGATGGATATTCTTAATTCTCTGGAATAATTTATGTCTACAAAATGACAAATGTGACAAATTCAAAAACATTAAAAAGAGACCTCTTCCTTTGAACCTGTTAAAACACTCTGTCCAATACTGACTTCATTGATTGAGAGCATAGATTTGTTTTTCTTTAGCCTGATCATAAAAATGAGTCTATAAGACACATCCTTATTCTTGCAGTATTCTATAGATTTAGTGACAGAAGAATCTATAACTTATTTCTGATCATTTTTTATCATGAATTGACATGAATTAAAACCAATTGAGAACTCTCCACTTCGCACCACCCGAGGGGCCTCTCTGCCTCTCCCCTGCTGCCGCCTCCTCCACTCTCCGAGCTTTTGTTTTCCTAAGCTATTTAACCTTTGCTGTCTGCCCTGTCTTTCTCACATCCGAAGAAGGCTCCAGAGCCAAAACGTTGTGTTTTCTTTCTTCTCTTTTTAGCCTGGAATAAACCTATTTTTTGTTCTGTAAAGTATGGACTACACTATATCTATTTCTTTTTGACAAATTGCAGCAAAGTTTTGCAGCTCTGTGGCTTCTTTGTACAATTATTTCTTTGTGAATGTCTATTTAACTAAAATACCACCATGGTATTACTTGGGGACTGCTTATTTCCTATAAACAAATGATCTTGTCTGTGAAATTAGTTTACAAAGGCAAAGATATTGAAAAAAAAGAATGTGCTGCAGTGGTGTTTTTAGAAAGTTGCTGTCTGACATCTGTGCCTGACTGCCTACTTAAAATTCACTCCAAGAACAAAAATCTGTGATTGAATCTGTATTACCCATTTGAATTAAAAATAGCATGTTCATCCAATTTTTAGCTGGCAAGATGACTGCCACACAGAGGTTCTTATCCTTAGACCTGTAACAAGTCCATCCATGAATCCATTTTCTAACCACCTTATCCTGGGGGAGCCAGAGCCCATTCCAGGAAAAATAGGTGCAAGGCAGGATAAATCCTGGAGGTGGCACCAGTCAGGATGGGACAGATAAAAATAGACACAAACACACACACACCAGGATCAATTTTGCAGAAACCAATTAACCTACAAGTATGTTTTGGGCCCGTGGGAGGAAACTGGAGCACCCAGAGGAAACCTATGCGAACACATAGAGAACATACTAACTCTACGCAAATAACATCAGTAGAGCACAGGGACCCAGTATTGCGAGTCCGCAATGCTAATCACTGCAACCCTGTAACAGGTCTCTAGTATAATATCAATCCCCTGGATCCCACATACTGTAGCTTAGCGTAACATAGCAAATCTCCCATCACAGAGGGCTAGTCACTGTCTGCTGCTTGTAAGACCTTTACATACCAGGTGCAGAGGTGTGCCTCACAGACAGATTGAATCTAAGGTATGACTGCACACAGATGCTACAAATGGTTATTGCAAGTAAATTAAACTCTGGGGGTTGTGGAAAACACTGGATTCACAGAATAAAAAAGTGAAAGTAATGTACAGTACCATCAGCATGTAAATCCACTGTGAAAACTCTTCCAGTAGTTTTCCAATTAGGTGGTAGCATCACAGAACATGAATGAAAATGTGTTCTTAAAAAATATTTTGAATTTTATACTGAGCTTGAAACTCAAGAAGTACCAACAACTTTCTCAAAATAAGAAAATTGTGAATTCAATGGCAAAGGACTGGTTAGGTACTCACATCCAAAGATCAGAATCTATGTAGCTTTATTCAGAGTGTTTAATATACTAAAGAGTATTTATAGGCAGCAATTGCAGAAAGTAGAATAAGTATCATCTTTCTTCAACTTCTCCTTCCCCTGACCTTAAAGCATGTGACTTGATTTTATTGAAGGCAGGGGCAACACATTTAACTATTTATGAAAAGGACTATAAATTTCAAATATAGTATTTAAGGATGATGACCATACTAAATTGAAGTCTTTCTAAAATTATTCAAACATTAAAAACAGGTGTGATGGTTATGGATATAGATACAATATACTGCCAAATATTTTCACATAATGTGTTTAATACGTTTCTATACACACGTTTATTTCACTACAGTGTAATGTTCTGCACAGTGTGTGTGTCAGTGCCTCATGCATCATCCTGCAACAGGATTACTGTACCTGTGTCCTTAACAAGGAGATCTGCGCAGCAGTAGGCCTGGCTCTTTAAAAGGGAATTAACTAACCCCAGGAATTCACACTATGGGTCTGTGTAAGAGGGAAAGGAACAAGTTCCCAAGCTTCCTGTCACTGGGTGAGAACAAGTGTTGGTCTAATTAAAAAGCATAATAACTTACCGCCTACAGTGCCCATAATAAAAAATGCTCTCAAGTTTTTTAAAGGTCCCCAAAAGGATAAATATAATACTGTCTTAGATTCCTACACACACAGAAGAAAAATCTCCACTCTGAACCAGCACATTCCTGTTAGGCGACTTTGCCAACTACCTATTTTTTAGTTTGAACTATTTTCCCAGAAGGCTTTTATTTAATGTAATGAAGGCTCTTTGGTACACTGCTTAGAAGTACATACTGTAATAAACTGTGTCAAAAGTAACATAAATTATGTCCCTACCAGATAATTGCCACTGTCAAAGGCAGATCTAGTTGAATTGTCCATCTATACAACCAGGCTACCCTCAGAACTAAAGTGTCCTGGTACAAAGTAAGCTTCCAAGCTGCTAAAACTGCAGGAATGCAGAAAAATGCAGAGACAATGTCTTACCATTGAAAAATAAGACCCTCACAAACAGTGGGGTCTTCAATTTTTTACCAAAGCTTCCACGCCTGTGGCAAACAATTAGGCTAAGCTACTGTAAATGACACTGCTGTGTCTGTGTATGCTAGTGTGTGACCTAGTGATGCCAGGAGAGGGAGCATAGACAGTGCCAACAACAGAGTTAAAAAACTGTCTACAGTCAGATTAGCCAGTAGGCATGGTGGTGCAGTAATTGACATTGCTGTCTCATGACACTGGGTTGCTGGGTTTAGGTCCTGGAGTGCTATCTGTATGGAGGTTGTATGTTCTCTCCATGTTCACATGTGATTATTCTGGGTGCTTTTTCCTCCCACAATGCAAAGACATACTGGTAGGTTAATTGGCTTCTGGACAAATAGGCCCTGTTTGTTTTTCTGTTTGTGTGTGCTCTGCTATGGACTGGCATCCCATCCAGTGTGTATCCTACCTTATGCCTGTTGCTTGCTAGGATAGGCTCTGTGGCACTACACGGGGCGAGTTCAGTGTAGAGGCAGAGCCCTGGATGAAGGGCGATGCATTGCCTAGTGGCCACAGCTTTACTGGCTGATTAAGGATGAGCCACAGCTGTGAGAGCTCTTTAAAATCACACTGAACACCTCCAGAAGGGACAAGCAGACCCCCGGAAGGGGAGGACCATTTCAGAAACAGTCCCAGAGGGGATTTTAAGTGATTTTAAGAATTTTTCCTTCATTTTATTTTATTTTTATTCTTCCCTGTCCTGCTGTGCATCTCCACCAGGGCAGGCTGACCCTTTTTGCACAGGTTGAGGTTTTATTTTTGGCCTTGCGGTCCCCGCCCTATTTAACGGAGTTCAGTCTGGTTACCGCTGTGCTAAGCGGGTTCTTTTTCCCAGGCGGCACCTCCTTAGATAGGATAAGTCCTGCCTGGATGGTGTGGTGCAAAGTGACACATTTTTTTTCTTTTTATGTTTTTTCCCCCTTTTGTGCTATTTTTGGTTTTCGCTAACCTCACACTGGTGCTTCTGCCCCCCAGGGCAGGGCATCGACTTTTATGGGTGCTCGCCGCAGCTCCTTCAACTCCCACACTGTTACAGCTCCATTTCTCATGTGACTTTGTATTGAATAAAGCCGTCAGAAAATGGATGAATGGATAGATAAGCAAGCATTATCAATTTCTGCCATTGTGAGACACCCCAGTTAGAGTGATCAAAGAGCAACAGGGTTATCAACTGTTATGGCTACATCTACATCTACAACACCCAAGTTCCATTTTCCACAAAGTTTCTGTTGTTAGGAGTGTATGTTTGTCTTCTTAAATATTGCAGAGCTGTAGACATTACAGTCCCCATGAGACAGGTGCTAAACCAGGATGGTAAGAACTAAGAGGTGGGAGCTATTTATTGTTTTCTCGGACCTAAATCTTTGTTATCTGGTGACCTTTGCTTGATACCTGCTGTCATACATGATAGAATTGTGGTGTTAGGGGAATTTAATGTCCATGCCTCTGTAAACTTAGATCCTCTCAGAAATGACCTTATGTTATTTCAGTTCTGTTGACTTTTTTCAACATACTGTATCTCCAAAATTGACCCATATCCACTTGTCCTAATTATCACATGTGGTGCTGACTTTTAGAACTGGAATAACACGCCTCACAGTTTTAGAGCGAGCTGCTGTTAATTTGGATCTATTTCAATTAATGAATCAAATGATGAATTATTAATTTTGGTCTTTCTTTCAATCCTCATATTAGAAGGATAACTGAAGTGATTTTTTTAACCTTAGAAATATTACAGAGAAAATTAATGTTTTCTTTCTCTACAAGGTGAAAAGAGACTGATGCCTGCATCTCGGACATCTGGAATTGATTACTACAATGTGATGTTTTACTTGGAGTGTGCCTTGTACAAAATGCAACTGACAAGGTTTTAACTTTAACACAAAATCATGAGCATATTACATGATTGATTGATTGGTTGATTGATTGAGTGACACTGCTCTCCAATGAAAAAGGTGAGTCTATGCCTTGTAAAAGTGATAACCTTCCAGCTTTCATGTAGATGTTGGTACCTGTGGATGCAATGTGAGAATCCCAAAAACATAATTTGATGATATGTTTAGAAACTTGCTTCCTATGGACTAATACAGTAGGTTTTGTTCATACAGATGAAAAGTGAGAGAAATTCTCAAAGAGTGTGCAGTAGTGAGGATGGTCCCCTTATGTAAAGCAGCCATTATGGTTAAGCTTCATGGGAGACAAATCCAGAGTGACAAATCCTGCTAGAGGGACCAAGGATTAACTCAGCACCTATCTGCTGGTGTCACATTTTTGAGGAATATGTTCCCATTTTCATTCACGAACTCTGGCTGTTCCGGTTATGCTGACATTGGGCTGAACTTTAAATGTAATGAATTGCTACATATTCCCCAGTTACTAATGACATTCATAAAATAGTATTGCCAAGCTGAATGTATTTTTTTTGTCTTGTAGGTTAATGTTAATAGGGAAGGTCTGCACACATAATAGACAGTTCACAAAGCTAAATGCAGCCCATTAACCAAACTTACAGGGTTGATTTCAAAACTCCAAAAGAAGAATATCCTTTACTTTGTCTAAAACTCTAATGAGCTCCAGTTAATTTCCCAAAACTATAAAAGAACAAACTACAGAATTAGAGTGTGGAGATTCACACTGCTGTCTCATAACACCTGGGTCCTATGCTCAAATCCATCTTTGAACACATGTCTGTTTGTTCTTTTTGTGTGAAGAGGAGGTAGAAGGGTGTCTGTGTAAAATCCTAGGTCCCCATGAAGAAGCAAGCTAGGTATCCCATCTCACTACTCTGGCCTGTGAAGAGTGACTTTGGTGTTGATCTGTTCCATACCTGGAATTGAGTAAGTTTAACAGAACCTACTCTATGGACTGATTATTTCTGCTTGTAATTTGCCATATTTGTTTGCTATGTCTTTACATTTTACAGAAAAGGTATTTTGCTCTGGAGATAAAAAAAAATAAAATAAATGAGTCTATATAGTAATGGAGAATCACACACTAGTGAAAAAATAAAGAAACCACAATACTATGGCTCTAAGAAATGAACCTACCTGTTTGTCAGGCTACTAAACAGATGTGACATATATATTTAAATCATCTCAGCCTGTGTTTTACCCTTAGCAGCACAGGTAGTGCTGTGGGAAGATCGGGTAATAACAAATTATAAGGTGAGAGATAATGAAATATCCAGGGCAGGATTCACAACACAGAAGCCTGTGGCAGGAAGTGGGAAAGCCTGAAATTATCCTACTTTCTGCATCCATGTTTCAAAGAGAGAAATGAAATATTCTTAATATTAAGCAACAGGTACAGTACATTTTAATGAACAATATTTGTGGTGCCAATATTTTGTGTATGGCTGGAAATAAATTGTTTAATGTGACGTACACAGCAAAGTAGGACTGAATAGGAGTAAAAATCATGTTTCTCAGTACTTTTCCTGAAAGCACTTTTTGTTGCACCCTAAATTACAATAAGGAATCCAGGTATTGCACAATTGACCAAGTTCAAAGCAAGGAATAAGAGCAAAAGCATTAAGTCTTCTGTTGTTTTCTGTATTTACTTTCTTAGAATTTAAAATCTACTGTTTGTGATAGATCACTTGCATTAGACTATCAGAGAGGAAGCAAACTCAGAGTGGTTTAATGCTGTGTGCATATCAACTTATGAGATACTTCCACCACAGATATCTCTTTGTCTTAAAGGGTGATATATCCCATGAGAGCTGAGAGTTCCAATTTCCCACAGCAAGCTTCACTGAAAGATTAGATAAAACAGTCCTGACAGCTCAATGAAGAGCATCTTCCTGCTTCAATCTACTGAGCATTCAAAGAACATGTCTCAGTTTTCAACAAAAAAAAATACTCAGTGGAACACTTTGTTTCCATTTGGTGAGTGTTGTGCAAGGTAATAATTGTACATGACTGTTAGTTTGTGGTGGAACATCCTTTTCTATGCCTTTCTCTTTATAAGCATACTGATGCAATCTAAAGTGAATATATATTTGCACTCCTAAAATGAATGAACTATAAATCTTGACATTTCATTTCTCCCATCAAGCTCTGCAAACAAATGGGTTTGCTACAAACTTACTCCTACTTATTAATTTTCTATACAAAGCAAAAAAGGAAGAAGTTTTCAAATGTTTATGGCATGGAAGGGCTAAACCACCATTCTTAAAACTGGGCCTGTTGTTCTTTAATGGTAGTCACACCAGAGGTTGAAGTCCATGTGCAATGCCAAATATTTTGCTGTGAATAAAAAGAGCTTTTGACAAAAGCCCTACTAGAAGTGCTGTGTGTGAAACAAATCTGCAGGGGATTACATTCACTATTTCAGTTCACAATGAACTATAGATCTGGACCTGCTCCTAAAATGTATCTAGTGTCTGACACTCTTTCTGTACTGCTTGTAATTTAAATGTTTGGATTTATTTAAGGGGTAGCACAGTGGTTAGCATTTTTCTGCCTTGCAGTGCTGGAGCCCTGGGTTCAATTCCTGGGTTGCCATTTGTGTGGACTTCTTAAGTTTTCCCTGTGCTCATCTAAGTTTCCTCCCTCAGTCCGAAGAAATGCTAGTCGGTTAATTGGCTTCTGGGAAAAGTGATCTTGTTGTGTGTCCTGCAAAGGACTGGTGTCCCATCCAGGGTGTACCCTGCCTTGTGCCTGCTGCTTGCCAGGATCTGCTCCAAATCCCCTGTGACCCTATTGATTGAAAGCTTTTTACAACCGTAATGGTTCAGATGTTTTAAAGAAGAAGTCCTTTTCAAGTAACAGAACATACTGCCCATTATTATCCAGACACAGACTCTTCCCTGAGGACAGAAATGGGCTTTACTCTTGCATATGTACTGTATGTAAAGTCTCAGTCTCCCACTGTCATTCTAGCCATCCAAAAATACATCTCTCTTTCTATGTTTCCATCAACTCTGCCATACAGGGGTTGCAGAATACAATTAATTACAATATGATGGATAACCATGGTCAGTAATTGCATGCTGTCATTTGTCAAACTCTCCAGCTAGATGACAGCCACATTGGAAATAATTACCTTTCCTAAATAATAAAACAGCAACATTAAGAAAGACAGCTCAAGCTAAAGGTCAGTGCTATAGGAAGGCTGCCTCATTAGGGTCTTGGACACAGAACACATAGAAACTCCAATCCACTGGTCAGATAGTGAGATAACTTATGGAGCCATAAGGAATTTAGGAGAAAGAGAAGATGTGCAAATCAAAATCAGCAAAGTCAGCACTAACAACCAGCCCTCTCTCTCTCTCTCTTTTTTTGTGTTCTTGGATTACAGCATTTGCTGTTGGACCCTATTGATTTAAATCTATCATAAAGCCAGTTACAAATCAAGCTCTAGAATGTAAATTAATATTAAGTAAAATGAGTGCTGATAGCCATCCATTTTCTAACCACTCTATCCACACAGAAAAATACACACATGTGGGCCAGTTTTCCCAGAACTTAATGAGTGTCAGAATGTCTTTTGATTTGATTGTGGGAGAAAATCCACACAAACACAGGGTGAGTATACAAACATCACACACATACTGTAGCACCCCAGGAACTGAATCCAGGGCCCCACCATAGCAAGGTGCCACCATGCCATTGACTGCTAATAGTTGAAATTGTGATGATAAATTAACACTAACAGGACCATAACCAATGTTATGGCCAAAATACATACTATTTGTAGATCTTTGGATCCATTTCATGTTGATTTTGTTGCCTCCAAAGGTGAATGGTAAGTTTTATTATCAAATGATATGCTTGAAGCCCTCCTCAATCTTGTTATTGTGAGATAGTGAGAGGTAACTTTGTAAGAAACTCACCATTCTTGGCACAAAAGCTGGGCCCAGTGGTGTGGCCTTGAGCCAAGTTGGCTGCCTGTTAATTGGAAAAAAACTGCAGAAAGAGGCACAGCTGGCCTGAAAGAGAAATTAGCACTTTCACAGGGAGTGAAATTCCATGTGAGGGATAGGCTCTGTACGGAATTTGCCACTCCTCTGGGATAATTAAGATGCTTATAAGACCAGCTGGAAGGAAAAGAGTCTAAGTTTGTGTCTGTGCTCCAGTGTGAAAGGAGGGAGAGTGAGAGCTCCAGAGGGGAGACTTAATTAGTAAAGGATTGAGGTGGCTTACAGACCTGTGTGATTCAGTGAGTTTGTGAGGCTTGCGAAAGTATAGGGTAGGCTGAACATAGAGGTGAACTGTGTGGTAGTTTTGCTTGCAAGACTCAATGGGGTTGAGGTGCGCAGCTAAGGAACAGCTAAACAAATCTTGATGGTAACACCTGGAGCAGAGGGACATTGCCCACCAAGGTAGTGGAGTTCCTTATCTCTACAGAGAGAACAGTGTAGATGGTAAAGGTTGAGTCTGGAGTACTCCTTCTGCCTTGCCATTAGAAGACAGAGTTGGTGGTCTCTTAGAGTGTGGAATAAGAGAAAACAACACAGTGGATGTGGCTGTATCAGGGACACAAGTGTAGGTTATAGAGAGGCATCCATGGACAAACAGGTTCCATCGGTACACTTAGTTATAAGAAGAGTGACTCGATGTTAGTGAAGATCTGGTGCCTGGTGAAGAGTAAAAGTGAAACGTTCTGTTAGTGAAGATTGAGTGACATGGAGTTGGTCTGATTGAATACTCCAGTGCCTAGTGATAATTGAAGAATGGGAGTGAAGAGCAGACCTACTGTAGTAAGTGGGATGAATATGTGTAGTGCTTAGTGGTTAATGAAGAGTAAGTGACCTATGTGAATAGAGCTACTGTAAGTGAACGACAGCCTGTAAGAAAGGGGACTGTACAATCTTCTACTAGAAGGAAAGATAAAGAAGAGCTAGGGTCCTAGTGAGGGTCTGAAAGAAAGACAGCTACATGGAAAAACTCAGGTGACATGCTGGCAGTGTTGGAATTAGAGTAGTGTGTTTGTTGGCAGGTGTTACACATGCATATTGTTGTGCAACAATCCATTTAATTGGCAATATTCATTGCTCATTATAGGAACATAGGAATTAATCAATCTGCATTCCTTTTGCCCAGAACTCCAGGAAACAAAAAAGAGGTGCACAGGGTGTACTTTTAAAATAGGGATGTCTAACCCTGGTCCTAGAGGGAATCAAACAATTTGTATGGTATGTTGCCAAAGTGCCCAAGCTAGGATTAGGGTTAGGATTTGTACAACACAGAGATTTTGTGATGCATTTGCTGTGCTCTAGGACACGTGAAATGCAGGAAAAGTGTTTTATTTCCTTTGAACAATTAATTTGGCCCAATCTTGCAGTTTTTGCTAAGCCTGTCAAGCAAAACTGGTCAAGAATCATTTTTCAGTTCTCAGTTTGAAAACTCTTTCTACAATTTTTTTTTCTTGCATTTAAACCTGAGAAAAACTAAGTTCAGCTAAACTTGTGCTATTTGTACTCTTGACCTACAGACGATACAAAATATGTTGGGTTATTTGCCATTTCAACAGCAAAAAACGTGAAAAAGAAATACTGTAAAATGAAAGCAGTTTCACAGCAGGTACTTTTAAAAGGCCGGAAACTGCCACTTTAAGCATTTTGGACAATTTTAAGTCTGTCACACAATGGCCTGAGGAAGGCCAAAGTAAGTCCCTTTTACAAAAGAATGGCCCCACTGCAAAGCACTCAAGCAAAACAAATGCAGTTTATTTAAAGTGCTCCCAGTCCCACACACCCAGAAACAAAACCCCAAAAAGGAACAAAAATAATTATTCAAATAAAGACAAATCTTCCTTTTCTTATTACTTTCTCTCTGATTTAAGTCACACTACCTGACTCACCAATCACCAATAACAACTCCCTCTTAGGCTGAGGAGCCAGCTTAAATAGCTTGTAAGCCCCTCCCCCTCTGGAACAAACCATTTCTCCAGTTCATAATAATTTCACAAATTATACATTCATAATGAATTCCTTTCTAACCAAAGAACATCACATATCTTAAAAACACAGTTCTTTTGATCCTGGTTCAAATAAACAATACAGAAAATAAGCAATACAAACAATAACATTTCCCTCCCTTCACATGCATGTGGTTTTCCCTATCTCCATAAATAAACCTTGAGACGTGGGATTAGGTTTGGCCTTCTGAGGCCACCATAGGCTTATCCACCCTTGAAGTGCTAACACCAAACAAGCAGTGAGTATCATCTATTTTCAGAGTGCCCTCTCAATACAATTCACACCTCAATACTCACTCATACCGGTGTTTAAGTATGTGAATGTATATGAAATTAAGTAATAGCAGTTACTAGTCAAGCCCTGAGTGTACACCATCAAGAACTTATCTAGCAAACGCTCAACAGAAAGTGTATGAATAGTGTATTTCCTGTGCTACCTGTACTTCATGACAGACTCCTCTGTCACAGAGTCATTTTGGGTAACTTTTTGAACACAGTTTTTCAATGCAAGGTTTTTGATATACAGTGTAGTATTATTATTTATTTGATTGATTATTTGATTGATTCATCCATACCTTACTTACTGTACTGGGCTTTTCCGGAATCATAGTTGCATACATCAGTTTGAAAGAATTAGATTGTTTTCAGTGTGTAATTTTGCCTTCAAAAACTGCAAGTTTCAAACATCTGAATAATGTTTGCCAATAATATTATAGTATATCACATAATCTCATAATAAACATTATAGTAAACCCTTGGTTTAACAGACTTCACTTTAATAGATTTCAGATTTGAAGACAACATTTGCTGTAATGTTTTTCATTTTTTTCTGTAAAATCAGAAAACAGGACTTTCCCCATAGTAAAACAGTAGTTAGTCCGACAATAGGCTTGGTTTATTTTTTTTAAATGGTGCAAAATAAAAGAAATAGATATAAAGGAATTATAAAAAAATGTAATGTAACATGATTGACGTTCATGTACTGAGCAGTGATTAAATTAATTTGACATTGTTTAAATAAAAGAATGTATATAACATGATGCAATACTTTATGCATTGTTATTACAAAAAACAAGCAATTGTGCTGCTAACCACTGCACCTCAGTGCCAGGACACAGTCTGTGGGAACTTCCATGAGAGATGGTAGCGGCACCAGCGTCTATGATGTGTTATCTGGCTAAGGATTTTTACATGAAACATTAAGAGGTATTTATTCACACTAAAACCTGATTTTAGTACTGCTTGACTCTGGCAAGTCACTCTCAATTAGAGCCGTAATTAAAATGGTAGATTGTATCCATTAGCAGGAAATTAGTACAATCATGGGGGACTTTAGCTCATTTAGAAATATTCTGTATCTTTTAGAGTATAGTGAAGTTTTATGTGTTTTACTAGCATAGATCTGATAATCATTCATCTCCCCATTGAGTACACCACATTTAAAAATCAATTGTTAAATTATATGTCCTGTTACTTCTACAGATCCCTGATGTATTAACAAGATGTACCATCAAATATATTGAAATAAACTTGTGGCGGACTCAGCATGATGCACCGGGACAAATCAGCAAGGTACTTTGTCTGTGTCGGCTCCAATTTTGACTTGGTGTTGTATCAAGGCTAGCGTTTTTAAATTCATTGCAATACGGGAGGATTGTGTCAGTTCAGGATCTTGCTCTCCAAGAACAAAAGACGACATGAAGGGAAAATGGCAGCATATCTCAGCAATGGGTTGAATCATGACATCCTTGATCTTAATTGCTGGCACCCTATGAAAAGGACGTTTTCTTATCTTTCAAAGGAAGCACATGCTCAACCACATCCCAAACCAAATAATGAAGCAAGACATCATTGCTGGCTGGCACAGTTTAAATACATCATAGCAAGTGTGTGGTAGAATCAAAAACACCTCTCTTTTTCTTTGCTTTTCATCAGATAATTGTTTCCTCCTGTGAAGTGCCCTAAAATGCTTATCTATCCTTTCTATGCATTAAAGTACTGTAAAACGTTTCCATGGCAGATGGATGGACACAGGATTTTATTATTCAGTCTTTTTTCATGAGAGTTTCATCAACCTCTGAATTTAAACCAATTTTACACTAGATATGAAGTTAGCCTAGCCATCTCTCTGTTCTCTGCTGGCAGGTTAGGGTAAGCAATCAATTTGTCTGTTTCTGAGTGTTCCTTGATATTTATTTGGTAGCAGGTGTTGCTAGAACATGGACGTTACACTCCTGCTATACTTTTAGTCTCTGAAAACTGATTACTCAAGGGGGCTCTGAACAAATTGCACCTGTTAACTTTGATTAACGGAGAACAATTCCTACAATTATGTTCATGATGTGTGGCCAGGATGCAGAAAATGTGCTCCCTGTGATCCTCAAGTCTACAAAGACAAATGACCATCTGGGCCAAAGCTGATCAGACTTATTAGCCTTAGTTCAGTACAGTTTTCTTCCTACTGTATGTTTTCATACCTTTTGATCATAGGAGAACTTGACACTTGGAAAGTTTCTGTTAGAAATAGTCATTTCTTTTTTTTCCATTATTAATTGATGTTCCATGCCAAACAGAACAGTCTTAAAAAAGAGCTGAAAGTCAGTTCTATTAAATTGCTTTTCAGAGGCTGCAGATTGGTTAAAATTGCACTCTATCTGGTCGGTCTGACTTTGACAACTTTACAGTTCTCTAATAGCATGGTTCTGGATTCCCAGTATTAACTCAATTGCCTGTTACAACAGCCAGTCTTGTTTCAAGGATAATTACCAGGCACAAAACAGAGCAGGTATAAATACCTCAGTTTGTAGTGACTTTGTGTTTTTCACCATGTAGGGCCTGATAGGAATGTGTTTGGGGACACATTAAACTAGGACAGATCAGCTCTTAACAAACTTTTGAATTTGATTACCCACAACAGAATTTACAGTAGTTGCATCTGTTATTATCACAAAGCATAATGAGGATGCAGTGAAGATGTGGAGGATTGTTATGTTAAATATTACACATCAATTTCAGCATTCTGTACTTCTGACAATATAATCTTTCAGTTCAGTTGTGAAGTCATTCCTTTCCCAGAAGCATCTCGCTTCATTAACATAAAACAATTAAGAGTCATTAAGAGTTTCAATTTAAAACATCTGTTGGTTTTTTTCCACCAGTCCACTGTCCCTGAATGGATTAAACATTATAAGAATAACATTTACACATTGCTCACCTATAACTCATACTGTACATACAGTACCTTTAGAATCTTCTCTGACAAAATCTAGTTTGTCAGAGAAGCAGGGTGACATTGCTTCCTGGAAACCAAAAGATTTATTATGTAAACATTGCAGCGCAAAGAAGAGTTTTTTTTATTGAGACAAAGCAGTTAAACAACAAAATTAGAAGGAAATGAGCCATCAAAATGATACCAACAGATCTGGAACCTTGGGTGCAATACTAAATAAAAATTCTGTGAACATAGAATATTAATACTTTTATACATTAGTATTTCTAACAAAATACTTTCTGTAAAACATGTTTTATGCCAAAATGCCTTATGTATAATTTGGAGAATATAAAAGAAAAAGAAAAAGTTCCTTACATACTGTGCTTTGTAAATTAATCTTACTACTAAAGTAATTCTGGTCTTCCCACAGTTCCTCCACCACGATAGAATCAAGGTTTTAAGTGTACAAAGAGCGTGATAGCAGATCACCCAGAACTGTGCAACCCACAGCTTGGGACCCCCTAAATTAAAAGTCAGTACAGAGAGAATTTTAGAGATCATTTTTATTCAAAGTCTGTAAGTATTGAATGGTAGTCCTAGCCCTGGAGGTCCACAAACTGCTGTTTTTATTGTTGTTCCAACTGAGCTTTTTACTTAATTAAACCCCTATCTGAAATCAGACTATTTTTCCATGTGCAAGTTGGTGTTTCCAAACACCAAAATACAAATGAAATGTTAAAATTGAAATCTCCAAAATGTTTAAGAGCTGAAACAAGAGAACTCAAATAAACCCTAATATTAGGTTAACTGATAGTTAAACTAGAGTATGTACCTGAGAGTGTACAGCAGGCTGATACAGTTGGACTATGACTGAGAAGACTAGAATAGAGTAATGTCAAGGCAGGATGACAGTTGGTTATCCAGATAAGAACCAAGGCCCTCTTGAAGAGTCTGACTCAAATCAGCTACAAAGAGCTCTTCAAACTGGTGTGAGAGATAGCCTTTCCAAATCTGCAAGAACATAAATCATTCTCCAAGTTAATTTCAAGAACAATAAACTCCTACTGAATCTTCTTTGCAGAAGATAATACTTTCAAATTTTATTAACTGCAGCAACGGCTGACCCCTTCCTCACCTGGGATTGAGGGGTTATATCAAGAATGCGGTGAGGAAAAGGACAAGCTGGTAGTGACAGTTTCTTGTCACTCACCACTGACAGACACATCCTATTCCCAGACCAACACTCCATGCTGTCTCTGCACTATCAATTAGCAATGGTTTGAGTCGAGGGGTCTCTAATCTCTGTCCGTTATCTAATTAGAATGTCTCGTGGCAGGAAAGCTAGGAATTGAATTGCTCTTTTCTTCTTCCATAGAGTTTTTCTAGAAGCAGCCGAGATGAAAGTGAAACCTTCAAAGTAGTTCCGGAGACAAACAAAAGTTACCAAAGAGAGCTCATGAGCAGCTCCACGAAGAACTGCCCAAAACACAGGTTTGGCCTTGTTATTCAGGTGTGTTCCGGGTTCCATTTTGAATGAAAGATGCCTGAGTGGCCTTGTCTTACCTTGCAACAGCGTCACCTGTGTTCTGCTTGGCACCTTTGGGCTGGCAGTACTACTGTAACTCTGACACTTTGGTCAGCCATCTATTCAAAGCCTAAACATGTGCTCACAGGGGATGTTTATGAGTTGTCACCATCTGGTATACTGTAAGTGAGAGGGCTGTAGCAGTCAGCTGATTAAGAATTGGAACAGTCAGATTCTAAATTTCTAATGTAATGATATTTATTTAAATACCATTAAAATAATTCTTTTCAAATTAGATTTTTTCAGTCAATACCTTTTGACACCAATGTGTTTGCTTACCATTCAGGGTAAAATAGGTTGACATTAAAATGATGCCTGGTATGGTCAAATGTACTTTTGTTTAGAAAATTGTTTTCGTTTTGCTTTCATTTCTCCATTACTACTGTAATACACAGCCCCTGCTGAATTATGGCTTAATACAGAGCAGTGCCATTAGCGCCACTGGCTAAACTGAAGAAGATTAATATTATTAAAGTTAGCCACCTCCTACTTTTTTATATGGGAAACTGCAGATTTTACTGTTTAAATTATTCACTCGGTTTGACACACAAGCACAATGAAATAGCCAAGTTAGAAGTGACACTTATCAGTGCCAATTTCTCATGACCACTGTCAAATTAAATACGATGTTTAGCTAATGATGACTTTGATGAGAATTAACTACAAGGCTAAGATTTTTTCAGTACACTTCCTAGCAGATGATAGTCTAAATATGAGAGGGTCTGGGCCAAAGTTTTCAAGAACCCCTGAGATAACATTGCACTGTTGTGAGTCCCCTTGAGACTGTGAGGGTAACAAAAACATTCGAGAATGTGACGCTGTTACTGAAAAGAAATAGAAGCCAGACAGTATGAGGTGTTTGTGCATACTGTACAATAATCTTTTATTGTCACCACGTTTTCTGCTCTTTTTGATGACTCATTAGTGACCCTCTTTAAATTAGTGTCAAGCCTGTTACCATGGTGATGGTCCAGATGTCCCCCATGCCCCCTAAATGCATGTATAATTGCTCAGCAGCTTTAAGGTGTGGGGGGGTGAGATTATTGGTAATTTAAATGCAAGTGTCCCAGCTCACCTTCAGATCGCCTACAGAAACGGTCCTATTTGAAGAGCAATATTGTGGTGGGTTACAGTAATGAACACTCTCACCAGCTCCCTGAAGGTCAGAGTAGGCAGTTCTCGCCATGCGATGACTCTCTCCTTGTCCTTATTTATGCGTTTTAAGATAAACCATTTTTCAGTTGGATACCAAGGACGTAACTCGGGATGAGATGCCTTATTGATTGGTACTAACTCTCAATCATGGCTTCTAAGAGGCTTGTCATTAGACTTCAGTGTAATTTAACTCAAAAACTAAAAAAAGAAAGCCTCTCCACCATTGCCACCCACCATATACAGATAATTGCTGGCTTGTTTTCACAAGTTTTGATGAAAATCCTAATCCTCCCTGTTCCTGTGAAAGTGCTAAGATGTCTCTCAGCCTCAGTGGTCATGACAGTAGAGTTAAAATACTGTATCAGGTGAAGCGCATGTTCTTTCTATAGACCTCTTTAACACTAGAAGTCTCACAAAGCAAAAAGAAATAAAAAATAAGTGTCTCTGTCTCAAAAAATATGGTTAATTCTTGTACAGTATCCATTCATCCATTATTTACCCAATTCATCCAATTCAGGGTCAAGGGGGAGTCAGAACCTGTTTAGGCGAGCAACAGGCACAAGGAGGGGTACAAACTGGATGGGACCCCAGTCGCTCACAGGGCATACACAGACACAGACGCGTACACACTCACAATTAAGCCAATTAACCTACCAGTATGTCTATGGAGGACCTGGAGGGAACCCAACCAAAGACAAAGAGAACATAGACTCCATGCAGAGAGCACCCCAGGTCCAGCATTAATCCCAGTCCCCTGAGCTGCAAGGCAGCAGTGCTAACCATGTCACCTTACAGTGTACTGTATATAGCTTTGCTTATTACAAATGTGAATCTGGCTTGCAGCTTATAAAACTGACACTTTATAAACATGAATTATTTGTTTTATTATCTTGAAATGAAATCATTCCTTCAGACATTCTGTAAATTTATATGAATAGTTCATTTTCTCATGCAGTAAGCATAAGTTCAAATTTATTGTCCCATAACCCACAGAGTCAAAACAGCAACTTGCTGTTTTGGCACTTGTGATATTGTTTTCCTGTTCCTTCAAAAGCGATGCATATCAGCAATCATTTTATTGCTGCTTAGCTATTTTCAGAGAACATTCTTTATCTTGATCTTTAAAACGTGCCAGGTAACCCACGTGCTCCTTTTTCCTATACTTCAGGAAAATAAGAGTTGCTGGCTCCCGAGATAACAACAGTAGGAAACAAATTGGATTTCTGGAAAACAATAAGAGGTTCTTCAAACCACCTAACATGCTTTCATCTTATTTCATAAATGCCAGAAGCTGTGTTTAATTCTTTCTACTAGAAACAAGCTTATAAAGATCGCAGCTCTGAGAAATTCTAAAAAACAAGTTCATACTGAAGACTGAGGGTAATTGTCGGAATTAGTTTAACCTAACGGCAGGGAAAGGAACACTTCTGTGGTACAGTACAAAAACCCACTTAGACACAGCTCTATTAACATTACCAACAGCAACTAAAGGCAGGAAGACGTAAAGTCTATATCCCAGACAAAGTAGCTTATCAGCCTGAAGTTCTTCCTGGTTTCCAAAGATAACACAAAACAGAGAGCACTAGGATGGGATATTTGTCCATTACAGGAATTACCCACCAGAAATGCTGACCACTGGGGGAAAGTACCTCAGTCATGGGTACAAGAGTGAGGATGTGAACCCATAACCTTATTGAAATGGGTTCAGAAGCTCATCCACTACAATATGCTGTTCCCTAACTATTGTACGTTATGATAAAATATTGTATAGACAATGAAGTAAAAATTAAGTATAAGTATAAAAATCTATAAAATGTATACAATTAAAAGGTTTTTGGACAAAGGCCATCATCAGATACAAACAATAAAAAAACATTCAGGCATTGGAGAGAACACAGTTTACTGGAGAAAAGTGTATTAGGTTCTTTTTCATTCACAGAGGATGGGGTTTGGTTAAATGTTTCTTTCAACATGAGATTTTCATCTTAACAAATAGACATTTGTGTTACATTTGTTACATTTATGTTACATAACAGCACAACCTAGTTAAACTACAGCCACACAGACGTATGGTACCCAACTGATGCACAGAAATCAAAGTTAAAAAACAAAATCAAAATGTATCTTTTGCATTGCATTAAAACCATTCAGCAACAGCTAACGTGTTCCTCAGAGGTTCACAGCTATACAGCAAATCACCACACTGATTATTGATCCGATACCAAGTTTGGCTGGAAACATTTCCACATGCCTATTGATAAGCCACCAAAAAAATGCATTGAGCCAAGGAGTGCTGCCAGATGCCTCTGAAATCGAATTTTTTTCGCCACAGTTTTGTGTATCTCCTGCCACTTGATCACGTAGCCAGCTGGGTTGCAATGCATTTAGATGTTTTGTCTTATTTAGTTCAGTGTGTTGGACTCTGCAGAGGTAATGTGAAGTGGTGCCAACATGAACCAGGCCTGGTGCCAGTTGCAAGCTGCACAAGCTTCCACTCCTACTTCTGTAAACAAATCTCCGTTCTGACCTGTTAGCCCACAACAAAACAGTCCTGGGCCCTGGCCAAGTGAGTCTGCACACCTGTGCCAAACAGTGCAGCACGGGGCCAAACACATCAAACCATTCATCTGTGATTAAAGTGCCTTAATCCAGCCTTGTGATTGGTTGAGCAAAATTCATACACTTGAGGCATACCTACGAACTCTGTCATATAGTGCACAATAACATTTCACATCTTGGAAGTAATGCTGGAAGAAGCTAATTTATTACTGCTGACGTACTGTATCCTTTAAAAAAAATGATGTATCAACTAATCGATGAAGTGCAAGGGTAAAAGCATAATCCAGTATTGCATGTGGAGCTGTGGGTTATAGTCCAGCATTATTTATACGTGACTAATTTATTGTACAGTAATTCCTTTAACTAAATTACAACACTTAATTCACAAAGCTACTCCAAGAATAGAATTACTTGCAGTAGGTCGTTAAGTCGATCAGAGGCTATTTGATCTAATAATTATCCTCATTTAAACCTCAAAAATTAATTGAATAAAAATTAATTAGACATTTTATGAACAATAATGATAAGATGGTACAATAAATACACAAATTATTGTATTCTCTTGTTTAAAATGTTATGGTGAGCTTCTCTAAATTGCCCCTTTTTGATGTTTTTTTAAATTCTACTCCTTTTTACATATCTTCGTAACATATCTTTTTACATACACTGCAGGCATCTGTCTCCTGTAAATGGAAATTAAACATACCCGCACACAAGAATCCAAACACTCCTTCATTTTCCAGGTGAAAACAAAAATAAGCATTTTATCACTGCAGAATCGCTTGTTTTAAAAAATGATAAACGCTCAAGGCCACATGCTCCTATAATTATGTCTAATCATTATTGTTATTATTTCTACTGTGTTATCAGAATGCAGGGAGGTAGGATAATGTTGTAAATATGGCTTAAGTAAATGAAGTGGAACAACATAGAGGTAAGCTAATTTCGTAGCTCAGACAAGTAGGCTAAACTAATTTAGTGCATCAATAGAGCTCCTAGTTCAATCCAGCACTTAAATAATACAGTATCTGATACACATCTATTATTTTCTAAAATGGTGTAATAGTATCAGGGTAACGTTTAGTGCACATAGAGCCTTATACTTTAGGGCTCACCAGTGAAGCACTTTTCTTTGTTTTAGCTGCAAAAGACCACTTTACTTACAATCTATTTTTGTTTTATTGATGCTTGGGTCAGAAAGGGCCATGTTTGGCAGAAATTGTCACAGAAAAAGCAGCTTTTAGTCTAAAATACCTTCAGCCCTTTCCTTCAGTTTAATGTGTGGACAATAAAACATACAGTATACTGGATGTAAAGTAGAACTATTGTGTATTTCATCTGCTGTAGACCTGCTCCTGCTTCTATTTCTCCTTTATTTCGCTACTCAACAACAGCCAGTATTGCCCTTAAAAAGTCAGAAATCATGTTCACAGACACAGAGGACAACAGGGGAATCCACTCTCTGGTTTCTGCATCCAGCACAGATGTAGTATACTGCATGCAGCTCCAGCCATTAACTGATCGCCCAGTGTTTCGTATGGTATTCGTCCTTGGGGGAGCAGAGGGTGGCTGGGTTAACTGACTGCTACTCTATGCCAGAGCATACTGCAGATTCTTGCCTGGTATTCTGCCTATCACTTAGCCCAGAGCCCGATGTTAAACTTAATAAAAATGGATTAAAAGACATTCTATCTTCAGGTCATTGCTGCTTAAAGAAAGAATGAATGAAAGAGATCACTTTACAGAGAATCTTGAATATGTGTGGATTCAAGGAGGTTGAAAATCTTACAGATAGATGCATGTTCTGGAATGGTGAGCTTTCAGGTTTTGAGGAGATCATAAAGGAGAGGCCTATAAGCAGAAGCATTTGTTTGACCTAGGGAACTCTGGTTCTGTAACATCTGAACTGGACAGTACAGCTTTGAAATGTTAACAGCATCCAGGTAGTGGAACTGCATAAGCAAGTAATGTATTTTTCATATTCATCTCATTTTTTTTCCTTCCCTGAAAAAGTAAACATTGCTCTAAATTTCCTTTCTCAAAAAGTGCCACTGCAGTCTCTTAGACTTTGTGGCATAAAGTATAGAATGTCTCCTAATCTTATTTCCTCAGTAATGTGTTGCTCTCTGAGTCCTGACAGTTCTGACATGCCCTAATTTGACCAAACTGTCACATTTTGTAATGCATTTCAAGTTTCTCCTTCCCTGATTATACATTAAATCATTTGAAAAAATACAGCAACTCCTGCTATGAAGCGACCACAGAAGCAGCCCTGGTCACAGTTCTCCTCGGGCACTATATTTTAAATACTTTAATTAGATTCACCCTTTTTCTCCGTCAGTGTATAATGGACTATCACAGCTCCATCCTCCAGGCTCTGATACACATATTGCTGCAGATGAACAGAAAAGGGCTGGTCCTTGCAGATGCAGGAATCAAGACAATCAGATCAAAAGGGTGAAAGAATCGAATAGAAGCTTGAATGAGGAGCTGCGAGAGCTTTTAGCACGGTCTTTCAGCAATGTCAGTTAAAACATTTGAAGATAATGATATCCATCAATCAAATCATATTCTGTATTTTCATAGAGGCATTCAGGGGGACCATCCCTGGGCACTACAAAATAAAACAAAAAGTGGCAACAAAAAAGCCAAACCATCCAGCCATTTTCTAACTACTTTATACAGGGTTGTAGGGGAGCAGAAGCCTATCCCAGCAAGCAACAGGTGAAAGGCAGGACACACCTGAGTGGGACACTAGACACACTCCCACCAGGACCAATTTTCCCAGAAGCCAATAAACCAACCTCTACCTACAGTAGATGTAGTCTAGTTTAACTCAAGACTGTATCTCACAGATGGGAAGCGAATACCAAAGGAAGAGCTGGAATCTGTCACATTAAATACCTGTTGCTCTGTATTAAGCAGTCTGGTAGCATGAGCCTCACTACAACAGGCGGATGGAATATTGACTGAAGTTTGGAAAATCATTAGAAAAGAAGAAAACGTTTATCATCCAGGTGGATGCTGAACATTGGTGGTGGTGGAGGGGAGTCCCCATTACCTGTAAAGCGCTTTGAGTGGAGTGTCCAGAAAAGCACTATATAAGTGTAAGCAATTATTATTATTATTATTATTATTATTATTATTATTATTATTATTATTATTTGTTTTAACAGGCATTTTAACATTTTGGCATGTGATACTCTTTTTAGCTAATTATGTTTTAATAATTAAAAACACTAAGAACCGTTAGCTCAGTACAGATTACACATGATCACTAATCCTAGATCCCATTTAACCTGCATTTCACTCTTGCATCTTGCCAACTGATATACAGTATTTGTAAATATTTGTGCATTTGTTTTCACTAGCATTCTTTTCAACAGAATGGAGATGTATGCAGTGTACAACTACAACTACAATATTTAAAACAATTATTGATGATAATTAAATATATTATTGCAATGAACATATTTTGCCAAAATGTGATCTATCAGAGAGGTTTAAATCAACACCAAACATACAGAATATGAAGTGTCTTCACTTCTGGCACCTAAGAAGGCATGGCTGCTTATAATGCACGTGTTAAAGACTCTGATTTTCATGGGCCCATATGTGGTAAAGGCTTTTGGCCCACGCACCAGCTGCGGACTGCGATCACGTGTTCGAGCCTGGTTTATGTCACTATCCAACTGTGGCTGGGATTCCCCATGTGGCGATGCGTGTTTGCCTGTGTGCCACTGGCACGATCAGCCAACACACCACTCCTCCAAGCACCTCCAGTACAGGCCTGTGTTCAGCTGTGACGTGTTACAAAACTAGCAATTCGAAAGGTTGGGCAGGCCAGCGCAGTCTGCTTGCGCTTCCTCATTCTCTCCAATGTACTGTTGTGGGGTCAGCAAACCGAGCCGTGAGAAACAAACTATCAACTACTCCACATCCGGTGAAGTGTAAAAAAGAATTTGTGGTTCTAAATAAAAATCATTCATGCTTTGATCGATCATTTGACAGTGACATATGACACCTACCTGTGTTTGTCTGTGTGAGGGAGAAGAAAACTCAGATAATAAGAGTCAGGAGGGACATATGGCTGCAAGTTCACCCAGGCACCATGAGATGGGCCAGGTCACGTTACTGTCTGTTCCACCACATTCCATACGCAGGTACTGTGCCTGACGCTCTGGGATAGGGAGTTGTAAAACCTGAACTTTCTTGTCAGAGTAGCGACCTATGGAACCATATGGTCACTCGAGTTTCTTGAAGAGAGGAGGGTCGCAGTCACCTAGGAGGAACCCAGCAGGCTTTCTGCCAGTGGTTTCCCACTTCAAGTTGGCACCATAAATGGCATAGTTTAGCCACTCTGCCATTCTCTGTGTATCCACCTGCTTCAAATAGAATCACAATTGGGGAAGCACCCTTGATTTATTGTGCCAAGGTGAGGTAAAGAAGTTGAATAATACTGGGAGATTATCTTCTAAAGAATTGATTACTAACTACTAAAAAGCTACCGGGTCCTGTGTCACTGCTGCATATGAGTGCTGAGTAGGAACAGTGATCCATTTTTCTCCCAGATTCCAAATACATACTAGGCTAATTGGTTACTGTAAATTTGGTTAAAAATGGTTGCCTTGTGCCCATTGCCTACTGGGTTAGGCTCGGGCTCCTTCATGACCCTGTCCTAGATAAAGGGGTTTAGAAAATGGGTGGATGGAGGAGCATCAAAGCTCTTTACTCAGGCTTTTCAGCTGAATCATACTCTTGAATCATGAATCTTAATGAATGATAATCTCTTCAGCTGTATTTAACCTTGTGAATTTGCCATTTCCTCTGGTTCTTATCACAACTTGCTCTTACTCACATACTGTACACACAGTACTGGCAGCCTCCATGAACCTCAATGTCACTTGCTGATTTGTTGAGTGCGATATGTATTGTCTCCTAAACATTACTTATGTTTGTAAAGATGCTTCTTCAAGGTTGGCCAGAATCTTACTTGTCCATGTGATTGGTTGTTAAGGTATTGTGAAGTAACGGATCTGAGACTGGGGGTGTCAGTGCTTCCGCTTGGAGCCGTACATTAAAGAGATCAAGGTGGGGTTGCTGCTCTGTGATCTACAGTATATTTAGGCTTGACAAGCCTGTACTATAATTTCATTTACATCTCAATGTAATTGATGCTTCTCTTGATTTACAGAGATTAACATCTGTTCCCATTCATTGAAGGATGAGGCTGCTTCTTTGGTAAGAGAATTTGCATGGACAACATTATACTGCCAATGCCACTTCATTGCCATGTTGCCTACCACATATAGTACTGCAGCTGAATCAGGAAATTACACTTTCAATGGACTCAGATTCTAAATTAAAATGCCTACAGTCCCCGTGCATATGTACGGTATGTGCTGGGGTGTGATTATGTGCACGACTTTCATGATGGCCTCTGCAATTGCCCGTGGTATACAGTCACAGCCACTGGAGCACAATGGAATTAGGACTGGGCTTCTGATAGATAAATCAAGCAGCAAATAGCCTTCCACCTCATCCTACCCCTCACCTCCTGCACACGTTTTCATTAAAGTGATAAAGTATAGAGATCTTCACACTCCCCCAGCCCATGACAAGACTGATATAATTTATAATGGACTGTTAAGGTCTGGAGCCATTTGTTCTTACAACACAGATATTTATCAGAGCAGAAATTGAATGTCTATGTTGCAGAGGGTAGATTGTGTTACTGACAAACAGTTAACAAGAATACAGATAGTACATATCTAGAGAAGATATCTACAATGTTGTGTATTTAAGATAAGTACAGAGGTCTTTGTGATTAAGGAAACATGGAGAGCTTGCATTGCATCATCCTTCATAAACTTTAGAATAAGCCATCATATCAAGGAATTCAGTAATTAGCATGTTTTGAATGAGGGACATTCGTGCAATAGAGAGATTTCATGCAATTTGTTTTAATTCACTTTAGGACAAAGCATGAAAAGGATGGAAATCAATTCATAATGCTGTGAGTTTCATCAACCTTGGCCATCACAGCTGTGATGTGTGGCCTGCATTTCTGTTCTGGTCAAAGCAAATGAAGCAACAAAATGCTGTTTTAATTACAACACATTAAATAAATAAAACCATTAAATGAAGGATTGAAAACATTCACTACAAACCCAGATTAAATAGAGAAGTCTGAAAAGTGTAAAACCAAATCAAAGGAATAAAGAAGTTAGATATTTTGGTTTCCAGCAAAAACACAGTAATTTCTGTGGTTACAGTGAATTTTGCCATTGATGTGAATTTCATTCCTGATTGTTTTATGCAGTTCTGCACGAAACACGTTATTTTGACGAGATCAGTGAGATCTGCTTTCTGCTTTCAAGAAGGTATGATTGAGTCATCACTTCAACACAAGTACAGTAACAAGATTGTGAATGTTCCTGCCTTTTGTAAAAAGTAGAAACGGCACATTATCACTCTTGTAATTGGTGGAAAGGGTTTACATCACATCTACCTGGGCGTCGATGTGTTGTTTGTTCTTAAATGAATGGCTAGGCATTTTGTTTATTGGAAATCAGGTTGATATCCACCTGGAAAGTTGGAATAAACTTCCTTTAACTGAGAATTCTTACCTTTTATTTTAATAACCCATGGCCAATGCAGAACAAACAACATTTTCAGGAAACTCAGCTCAAGTCCTGTTCTGGTCTAAGTTAATTCCAAGTCTTAAATATTAAAGGTGAGGATTTGTGCTCAATTGCAGCAGAATGCAGAAATAAAATAATGGAATCTAATAGACATTGAAAGAAATAATATTTCCTGCGTTATGCTCTTAGAAACACAGCTATTGGAAAATGATATGAAATGAAAAAAGAAGGCAAAGTGCACGTAAGGACTGCTACCTCCTAGTTCTTGGGCCCTGGGTTCAATTCTGGTCCAGGGTACCTTCTGTTTGGAGTTTGCATGTTCACTCCATAGTCCACATGGTTTTTCTCCAGTTTCCTCTGTGATTCAGTTTATTCCCAGCATGGATGCTACCAACATCCAAATACATACTGCTGAGGTTAACTGGCATCTCTAAATTGCCCTAGATGTGAGAGTGTGTATGGTATCTGCCTTAACATGGACTTGCCTCCAGGCTGTATCCTGCTTTGTGCTCCTTGATTCCCCGGTCACAATAGACTGAGACGTTACTGAAAACATGTGAAAAGGGGCACCCAAAAAACAAGGAAAAAAGGAATAAATGATAAGAAGGTAAGAAGGCAAAATCCCACATTTCTCCTGTACGGTATGCTATATGATGTGCGGTTACAACAACATGAAATGTTAGAGAACACTTTACATGTAGAGAGGATGAATCTTAAAATCTAGAAAGTGTTTATTATAGACCAGATTAGCATACTGTACCTACACTATCCGACTGACAACAAAAGAACTGGTGCAAAAGGGGTACTCGTTAACCCTCTATTTTCATCTCTCTCTATACATGAATTTACAGCCATCCTACAAGAGCCGCAATCTGTCCTTGAAGCAAAAACCTGCAAACTGCACCCCAGAACATGGGTGGTGATATGCAAAGGGAAAGAGCAGTATTGATTGCTTCGCAGTACAGCTGAGAGGCATGTATAAAGGGGATAGAAGCAAAATTAGAATCTGGAAAAAAGTGCCATGCAGCTGTTCTGTTCGTTTTCACAGACCAGAGCACAAGGAGAGCTCATTAGCAAAAGTATCGCATTGAAAACGTGCTTCCGATACAACAAGTACCACAATATCTGCCGTAGCCTGGAATGGAGCAGCATATATTTAATATAATCATGGGTATTTGGGTATTGCAAAGAATGGCATAATCGGTGGAATCTTTGGTGTGTGGCTCCTGGGTTCGAAACTAGTTCCTTCCAAGTGGAGTTTGCATGTCCTCCCCATCCATGCCTGGGTTGGGCAGGCTGTATTTCTTCAAATTACAACATGCATGCATATTTGAGTGAATGCTTGCCCTTCAATACCCTACACCCAAAGTTGTTATTAAATATGCTACAGTACGTTTTCAAATGCAAGCTGGCGTTCTTTTCTCACCAGGTGTATTAACTGCTAGACTAGAGAAGGGTAGGCTACTAAAAATGTGAACTGTAACCAACAGAACACTTAGAATTGTTGTATTTGTGTCTCTTTTGCAGAGGTTAATACGAGCTTTTTTTATATTTGAATTTCTTCATGCTCTCATTTTGCTCTGTCTGGTAACTTCCACCATCTTAAGCTCCTACTGAATAATTTTCCACCCTGTAAAACTGCAATGCTCTGTAACATGATTTTCATTCAGGCTCTGTACTGATATTTTTCTATGGTCTAACTTTCCAATAAGGCTCACTTTCTTTCTCACAATGTTAAGGTCACAGTTGTTCTAATTTATCTTAATTATGTCAAAGCCAGAATTAAGGGTGAGGAATGAAAAGCCACTGGAGTCTGTCAGAGCAATGCAGTGGGGACAACACTGGTACTTCATATTAAAACTGACTGGCTGTGTTATTGATGGGGTACATGCAGGACCTTCTAAGCAGCGGGGAACACTCTTGTGAGCTCAACTCACTAAACGAACACAAGGGGAAAAAGACTCAGGGGTGTAGTATCTGTGTCTCTAGAGTGTGAGCATGTGAGTTTGTAGGGAAGACAAAAGAGATTAACAACATCTGGAATGCAGAAGGTAATGTAGTCACACGCTTTCAGCTGTAAGACAGAAACAGTGAGGCCCAAGGCTAGCCAAAAACGCAGGCCACGTGGCTTTGACACCAACACATAGGGCCGCTGTCTGCTGCTTTTTCTGTCTAGACATAGTGAAAGAGGAATATCAGTTTATAATGAGAGCTGAAGGGAAGTAAGCCTGCTTCCAAAAGGAGGCCACAGGCAGGAGCGAAACAGGTCAGTCCATCTCCAGTCCCATTTACATTTTCAACTGCAACACGCTGTGATGTTGATAGCCAGATGTTATCAAATTTCCAGGGGGATAATGGACCACTCAGCAGTCTTCATACAAGGCATATCAGTAACTCAGTAGTTTATTTTAGCCTGAATTTCACATCCTTTTAGTGATTTTCTATCCAATTGCTACATGTAAAACTTTAAGATAAACTAAAGCACTACATTAGTCAGGTATGGTGTTGTCTTCAGTGATATTCCAGGGGCGCACCTACCTTGGATCTTGGATCCAGAGGTCAAATTAGGATTATGTGCCTCCAATAATGAGAAGGGCAAAGAGTTAATTTTGTCACATAGGTGACCGATGAGCCTTTATGGAATGGGGAGGGCAGATTTGTGGCTTGATTCTTCAAGATAATTAAAGGAACAAAGCAGAAGATTTATGGAGAGGTGGAAGTGATTGAGTCTCCTGGCTGTTAAAGAAATCTTATAGATTAACACACAAGTGACGGGGGAGGGGAGAAAAGTGTAACCTCTGTGACAATGTCCTCCCGCAAGCCTGATCGATACTGCTCACGTGTGCAGGAGAACGACGCACAATGAAGCACAATGCCAAAGACAGCCTTTTTAACCTTTCCAAGTCAGTAGATTCAGCCAGGTATGCGAAGCATGAGAGAGCTATTCTCCTTATTGAATTGTCAAGAAATACAATGACACTGGAGCCCTACAGATAAAAAGCACCAAGCTGCACTTTTGACTATATTAAATATCCATTTTATAGGCCACATGATGAAAAGCTAAATGTCACGTAGCAATTAACAAACAATCACTTAAGACTACACTCAAAATACTGTTAGTAGAGGGACATTTTTTGTATTCCATTTTTTCTAACGCAAAATGAATCCTGCAGTTTTAGAAACACAAAATATTAAGGCAGGACTGTTCTAAATACAAGATCACCAACTGGTGTGTCTAAAAAGCAAGAAAAGCTTTTAGTCATATAGTCTCTTATAAGGCTGGCCAACATTATTATTCTTCGATGTGTATAATCAACCTTCAAAGCCCTTGTCTTTTTAACCCCAGTGTGTTCTTGCTTTCATTCCAAATTATTTCTGCTGCTTAATCAATATATTAGAAGGCACGTTTTAAAATTATTTTCATCTTTATAGCAGCATAAAGCAACAACGACAGTGTATGCCATACACACTATTATCTGTTGCTTTTTTCCACTCTTAAAGAGCCAGGGGCTCATGATACAGGGGATTTTACCTCAACTAGAGGTGTGACCTGCCTATAGCAGGAAAAACTGTGAACTCTCAAATGCCTAGAAAGTCCCAGGGGGAGTTGTAAAGCTGAATGCCAAGGAGATACATGTTCACTGAAGCCTAATCAATTCCAGAAGCTCTGAGTTCTTCTCAGTCAGCAAATGGCTCTGGATTGGACAAGGGATGTCTGGACCAGACTGGCATCTCATCCAAGGTACCCTGCCTTGTGCCCATTGATTGCCAGGATAGGCTCTGGCTCCCCCACACCCCTGGATAAAGCATTAGAATGGATGGTTGTCTGGACCATAGGGAACATGCAATATGAACAATTTGATACACTATATTAGTACTGATCAGTTTCTCTAGGTAAAATAGTCAGAAAGTCTCTTCTATCCAAGTCTAATTAAACAACCTGTCTGTCCAGACAGACGCCACTTTGTGAGCAAATAGACTTCCTTGTAAACTCCTTTCCATCCTTTCTATTGTTCGCTGCTAAGCAAACACTGGTTTTCTCTTTTATGAACTAGTTGTATCAAATGAGTATAATTTCCAATATTAGGTCTAAGCCAGGCCTTCTTTCTCATCAACAAAACTGGTCAGCTTTTTAAAACTAATCTATTTAGTTCTGGACAACTAAGCTGTGTTGTGATCAGAGTGGTGTACTCTCATGTGTGCTCTTTGCTGTGGAGCAAGCAGACAAATCAATCCTGCCTGTTCTGATGAGAGACTGATTTGACACACACACATCATATCTTCCCCATTCATCTTTTTTTTTGCATTCTCTGACATTTCAGTTTCCAGACCACAGGTTTAATGGGACAGAAAACACAGCTGAGAAACATTGAAAGTGAGCAGGAAAAATCTGGTTGAGAGTATTACTGGATCTAAAGCTAGATTTGTAAAAAGGTCACCCAGAACCAACAGTTATGTAAGACTAGTTTGATTGAGGTCATCGGGGAAAAAATACTTTTAGTAATTAAAAAGACTTAATTCGCCTTTTTGTTCTTATGTTGTTCAAGCCAAGGCTATTTACTGAAGTGAAAGGACATTCCGAAGGTGTATTAAAATGGGAAAATGGAAAACAGAGTTCATGACAACTAATTAGATGTGACAATGCAGCCCTGCTATTAATTCTCAACGAGAAGAGGGGGAGTGACCTAGAGGAAGGTGAGGAAACCGCAGACGACTGAATGTTCCCCAGAGCAGGTACTGTAACTCACGACAAGTGTGAGAGTCAGCTTTCTGGAGGTTTCCACTGCCCGGATGAGAGACTGAGCACTGAAACAAAAACAATGGACAGGTCAGTAGGAATAACAACACCCAACAACCAAACATATTGAGAGTGTTTATCCAGTGCTTTAGTTACAGTAAATTGTGGTGTAACCCACTTTTGTTGAGGGCCATCCTCCCGGCTAGAGGACCAGGAGGCTGGGACTCCCCTGCAGAGTGAGGAGTGACCAAGGGGCAGCTGCAGAGGTGGAGATGAGGTGGAGGAGGGATGCCAGGGAATAATGTGAGGGAGACAAGCGGATTACATATGGTATTTATAATTTCTCACGTGAGTAAATAAGATCAAAAATGATTTGGGGTTTAGGGCAGCTGAAGCTGATTGAACTTGACTGACTGCCTAAATTGCAAGATTTTCTCTGCTTCCTTTCACAATTGCTTTTTATCCAATTCAACATTTTTTTAAAGGCTATACAAAGAACAGGGCTGAAGGTAAGTGTGAAGGTAAGCTCCGGGAAAGAACAACTTTCCTGAAAAGAAAAGCTTAAAAGAGCAAATTGTCTAAATGTGGTTATCACCTGTGTCAGGATTTACCTTTATGCGCAACTGGGTTCATTGCCTACGATCACTGACTCCATGGGTCACCACTAGAATGTAATGGGCCTTCAGGCTTAATTAAGCTCTCAATAACGTTTATCAATTTCATATTCCAAGACTTTATGTTTAATAATTACTGTATATCCCACTCTTTTATCCCACCCCTAACACCCGCCACAATTGTGGCTTTTAATTCTACCAGGCTGGACAACGGTCAACAAGATGATAAATGCTACTTCACTGCCTCACCCTCAGCTGCATTTACCTCCTTAATTGAATTTTTCACATGGCAATTAAGACATGATTTAGTGAATAACTCTACACCCCCTGCCCTTCCCACTGGGCCAGGCAGGGCATGTGCCAGAGCCCTTTAAAAGGGCCTTGTGGAAGAAGGGGGTGACCTTGGGGAGCTTTTGCTTTAAAGGAAGAATGACAGGGTGATGAAGTAGCAGAGCAGACGTCTATTGCATGGAACATTTTGTGCGAGCTGATTGCTGGAGCGCTGTTGCATTCCAATCAAGCCTCCCTGTGATTCTAGCATCCCTGGCGAGCCCTTGAGGAGAACGGGGAGTGGCAGAGGGAGAGAGAGTCTTATTTATGTGTTTCAATTAGTTCAGGTTTGAAGACGCTGGCTGAAAAAGAAGCCAAACGCTCCAGCACACATACAGGTACGCTCACTTCTTTCCTGTTGTTATAAATCCTTTTTCTCTCACACACACACCACACATGCTAAGCTGTGCAAATCTCACTTTATATGTGCACAACAAGCATGGCTGTTATCAGTGTAGGAGCTGGTACTAAAGTATAAATGAACAAAAACTTACTTCAGTTAATAACTGTTATGTGTTTACCTCTTAGCACTAAAAAGAGAGGTCTTCAGTCCTCAAAGAGACAATTTTCACAAAGAACTGTGGGAGTCCATATCAACATCCCATACTGATGAAACAAATGACCTGGTATCTCTCAAGAATTAGCTGGATGAATATTCAGCCATTAACTACCTAAAGGGCTAGGTGGACTGAATAACCTTCCTTCAGTTGTAACCTTTCTATTTTTTTATGTTTACTCAAAAAACAACCAGAAATATCCACATCCCATCTCATGTTCATATGAGGTGCAAAAGAAAGCATGCGGGACTGCGAACTTTATAAACCTCCATGTAATCAATTTTAAATAAAAGGCATCCAAATATAATTACTTCTAATGTCACTATGGTCAAAAAAGCTTATTAAAAAATGAACAGGGCAGCACGGATCATTGTTCATAGAAGAATAAGACTGGCAAGAGAAACAGAAAGCTTCTTTACAAATGCCAAGTTTGCAGGCTCTCACTCGGCTGTTTAATTCCAGCATTAGATTAATGGATTGGACACTCTCTTTCAGGGAACCTGACCGCCAGAGCTCATTTGAAGAAAACGTGGAAGCAGCTGAAATAACATCTAGATTTTCACTGTGGTACCTTACACTCACACTGCAATACCCCTGTTTACAACAGGGATGCATTGAAGAACATTGTTAATGCATCCCTGTTGTACAAAAAAAGGAGTAATTCTGAAAACTGATACACTTAGTTTCCTTTATTTGCCTGTCCCTGAAATGTTGCTTAATTTTATAAGAGACAATATCTGAGCTGCCATTGTGGGAAAAAAAATCTATTTTAGGGATGTAAGACAGCAATACAAATATTTAATATATTAACATTTACAGTATGTGTATGTTATCTAATATACAACATACAGTATGACATACTGTATATGTGATGTACATACAGTATATGATATGTATTGGAATATATAACATAAAATAAGTCATATTTCTACAGTGTATGGTTAAAACATACAGTACTTATCAGAAGTATTATTAACAATTAAGATTTAGCTAATGCATTATTCAAAGTGGCATGTATTAAAAACAATAACTTATTGTAAAATCAAAATGTTAAATCCATAATGGTCAAGAAAAATTACAAATGGCACAAAGATAAAAAAAATCATGATAAACTATATTACACCAAATAGGGAGATGAAACACAGTGTCCATAGGAGAGATCTGAAAAAACTAGAACTTGGAAATTAAAAGGAGACAATTCCATGATTGCGTTTGAACTAGAGGACTATCCAGATGTCCATTGAGGTTAATATTCTTCTACAGTGAAAATGGCACCCATCATATTTAGTTCAGTTTATTGTCAGTTTGGATGTGTGATCCCACAATGCTTTCCTTCCACCACTTTGGACCTTTGGACCTTAATTAGTGGCAAGTTAGTTACTGAGGTGCAAGGAGAGCCACTACCCTGGATGGGACACAATTCCATCATAGGACAAAACTAGTTATATAGTTAAATGGCATTTACAGAGTTGGAATGCACGCAGATATACACATATTATCCTGTTAGTCATGAAATCTATCTATATTTTCCATGTAAGTTTAAGGGTACACTTTGTCAAAATCTTCTCACAATTCTTTCTCTAGTACAACTGAATAAAATGTTAGTCACAATAACAAAGTAGAATAGTTGTGATTAAATGGATACATTTCTGTTGCTTGTCACACTAATGTTCTTGAGGTTTAATTTTAGTACTAACTATATAAACCCTTCATGGGGGATTATTAATTATAAGCTAAATCTCATGTAATGATTTTACAAAAGCCAGGCTCCTCAGTGTTAAGACATTAGCCACTGTGGTTAAGGTGTTTTTTAGTAAAGCCAGATCGATCTGTTCAAGAGGTCTTAGCATTCTGAATGTTATCCTAATGAGAGAAAGGGGACTAGCTGAGATTGTAACTGACGATGAGCAGTCTTAAGAGATGTCCAAAACATTATCTTTGTCAAAGTTTTCAATCTCTATGTTTTATATCTTGTTACCTTGTTCGCAAGCAACTGGCGAATTGATAGTCAGCTTAATTGCTTGAGTTGTGTACTAGGAAACCGCAGAATCCACCCAGGTAATTCTTCTACCAGGGAATCATGCAATGCACAATGTTAATATACATTTTTGAGATGTCAATGTTTATTAGATGCTGTTGACCTAGAGGTTTGTGCATTATCCATATAAAATCCCACCAGTATCATATTCCTAGAAGAACTTCCTTCCAGAACCATTAATGCATAGACAGAAAGGTAAAAGCTGAAAACTGTCAGTATGCACACAGAGATTGACTGTAATATCTATCAACACAGAAATCTTTAGCAATTACAGCCTGTTCTTGTCGATGAGTGCAACGGGAAACTGCAGGGATTCATTGAGAAACTCAGTCTATCAATCCAGCTGCACTGTGCTGTACCTAATGGTCATCACCCTTGGCACTGATGACTAAAACCAACTCGCAGGATTTTCTAAATGGTCACTGGTAAAGACAAGTCATGGTGTATCAGCATCATGAATTTCCCACGTGAAGTTTAGTAAATTCTACTCATAATTTAAATGAAACGTCCTCAGAAACATGTGGTATGCTATGGTCGATGTCTGTACAGTAATACCCAGAAAGACAAGGACAGGCTGTTGGAGCATGACAGATTCACAGTAAAGTACTGTACATATGTCAGATATACTAGCTTACAATGACTGTAGATGTTTATGCAATGTTAAAGCCTATTGCAGATGCAGTACACATCACTGGGACAGCTACCAGACCTGATGATGGATTGGACAGGAGCAACAGACAGCTTTGTGGTTGTGGGCAGGAGGAAGGTCCATGTACTCTCTCCCCTCCACTCCCCAGGACATCAATTTGCATTCACAAGTGCCTTGGCGGCCCCCCTCTGAAAAGTTGATCTGTCACGATAATGAGATAATCGCCTTCCCCATCTTGGAAAACATAATTACTTTCACAGAGCATCATCATCAAAACGTAAAGCTTCTGTCCCAGGATAAAGTAAAATAGCTGGGTCTGGGGCTGAGCTCTGGCAGAGGGAGAATGGGACTGCGGAAAAACTGAAGGTTCACATCAGAGAAAGTCACAAACTCCTCTGTATCTGTAAGATCTCTAGTCTTGTGTAGGTTTAAACCACTGTCAATCGTGCTGAAAAAGACCCATTTCAAAACATATTGACCCCCATTTTAAACATGAACTCAGATTAAACAACATACAAAAAAGCTGTTATTTTGTTTCTCTGGGGAAATTTAAATTTACTCACACCACTGGGCTTGAGGTAAAATGCTTTTCTTGTGTTTCTGGGGACCCCCAGCACTGTCTCTAGGGATCCCTACATCTCTGCATGAAAAATATTTCTAAGTTTGTTTTTTAAGGTCTCTACAAAGGTGTACAGACAAGCAGCACCCCCAAAATCTACCTATTAGTAAATCGGCTCTATTGAAGCATAATACAAACATTCATTACTGCAGTATTTGTTTAGATACACATCGATAGTCAGGGACAGGGAGGGAAAATGTGTGTGGTTTGGAAGTGGGAGCAAGAAACAATGTTCAAGGTGATATAAAGGTTTTAAATACAGAATAGTTTATTATTCAGCAAAGAAAAGACAAAATCTAGGTTTAAGCAGACATTTGGCAAATGAATTTTAACATGACAAAGGAAGTTGGAGCAATCCATGCATATCCCATGGGTGATCCTGAACTGAAGGATACTATGCATGAAAGAGATCTGAGTGTTTATATATATTCTTCTACAGTATGTCTTCATCTTGACAATACTGGGAAAAAATAAAAACAGTGTTACTGCATGTAGCAAAACTTTAATCAGGAATTTTTTGTCCAGGCTGTGGAGCCTTCTTCTGGTGACACCTGAATTCTGTGAATTTAATTATTGGGCCAGTGGGAGACAGGATGTCAATGTCACACTCTGGAAAACTTGATCTAACAGTAAAGTAAGATCAAAAGGGTGTAAATCTCAGGAAATAATTGAATTAGAATGCTACACCATTAAACCGTGTTCAGAAACATTATAGACATTCCTTCTGTTTCCAGAACATTACATTGGTGGAAACATTTTTTGGAAGAAGTTTAACAACGACTCAAAACATAATGGAGCTTTTACTTTTGACCTTGCAACACAACAAAATAATAACATTTTAAAAGTTTTTTGAGAGTTAGAAAATATATCATATACCATATATCATCTACATCTTATCAAAAAACAAAACATTAAATGTTTATAAGGAAAAAATAGGAAATGCTGGATTTGGAAAATCACCTGATTCAATGAAAGGAAGTTTTTGGCTGTAGCGGTAAGTCTCTGTTGATCTGTTTCCCATTTGTTCTTTGAGTTTCTGAGAGTCTCTCCAGACACAGTTGTAAATACAGGCAGACAGAACGTGGAAACAGAGAAAAGCAAGGTACTGAAAGAGCACACTTTGGAAATCCTCATTGTCGAGGCCTGCTCTAGTGTGCCACTTTACTATTCACTATAGATAAACTACTGGCCTTTTGTACAGTCGCCGTGGAGACAGAAGCAGTCTCACGGGGAGTGCAGGGTGTCTATGGGTAACTCCACAAGTCACAGAGAAGGAACATCATCCCAGGGTTAATCACTTCGCTCTGTCACAGTGACTTTCTGCTGGGGCAGGAGTTTTTAAAGATGAGGTGGGGGCAACTAGATTGAATCCCACTGACAAGGTTAACTGGAAGAACAGTGATTTCGTTTCTGCCTCTGACAACAGAGGACCTTAAAGGCCTTATTGAAACTTACTGTTCAGATTCAATAGTGTTTAAAAACCTACTGTTCAGGCATTTTGACATTTTCACTACAGCAATCAAGGTTTCTTAGCAGAGTAGAAAACTAACTTAACTCCCTCATAGTAGCCCCCACCAGGAATATCTTCGTAAATAATATACAGAATGTTTACACTTGGTTAGCAACCAGAAAACTTTCAAACTGAAACTACTAAACATGATCAGAAAAATACAATCAAATGGGATGTAAAACGTTTGGGAATCAGTGCTGGAAAGGAGAAATCTCCTAAAGCAGCAGTCCTAGGAAACAATATCTTATACAATACTATAGCATATTGTGAGTGATCCTGGTAAATAACAGAATTTCAATAATTTATTTACACATTCTCAACACTAATGAATCAGACGTATTACTAACACAGGGATGCCTAATTAAATAAATGTCAGTAGCTCTGTACATCACTTTCTTAATCAATGTGCTAATGGATGTAATTAGTAGTATCAGTATGACAAATGCAGATCACTAAAGTAACATGATGATTACAAGATGATTGTTTGATTGGAGATGTAAAGAAGACTGCTTGGGACTGCAGGACAGAAATACAGGTAAAAAAACAAAGTCATGAGAAATGCAGGGTATTACTTATGAGGCAAACATTACACATTGTTAACTAATGTAAAGGTTGTATTTCAGCAATAAAGAACTAATAATGTATTAGTTCTTTATAAGATGCCTCATAACATATGGTTGAAACAAAGAATTTACCAATGAGCTTAATATTTTCTAATAAGCCTTTTTAAATACGCTTTCATGTATAATGTTTAATATGATTGACACCAATCTGAAAAAGGTGGGCATAGTCTTAAATGTTATGTCAACTTGCTCCTTAATGTACTGTATTTAATGTGAAATATAATCTTGTGGTGTGTGATTTATACAATAATGATAGTTAAAATACAATAGTTGTATTGAAACAAATATTGTGCCAAATCATGTTACACTTCTAAATGGGCATCATACCTGTACATCAACTCTTTCAGGAATATCCAGGATTTGGCCTTTACCATCTGCTGAGAAGATCTGTCAGATTAGATCACAGTTCTCACACTAGAAAGTAAGGATCTAGAGGAGACTTTGACATGGGTTATCTTCATTGTTGTTGCTGTTCTTCTCAAACCTCACAGCACTAATAGAGACACAGTAGTTCAGGTGGGTAGCTGCGTCAGCATGCGTAGGCTTCAAAGGAACAAGTAATAGGTTTATTCCATGCTGAAAAAAAAGAAGAAAGAAAACACAACGTTTTGGCTCACACCTGAAGAAGGCTCCACGGCCTAAATGTTTTCTTTCTTCTTTTTTTCAGCATGGAATAAACCTATTACTTGTTCCTTAATAGAGACACAGACAGCTTCTAATGCTTTGAAAAATGTAGTGGGACAACAAAACCTAAGACCTTATCGCACACAATTTTAGCCACACAAACAGGAAGTTACAGGAAAATCGCTAAAAATCCCATGAGAACCAATCGATTCCCAAAGGGCTGAAAAAAAGGTCAGGGTTATGTTGTCATTATGTGGTCTTATATCATTACTGTGAGAAGAGCACAGGCCTATGGCTATGAACCTAGCTCCTTATTAGTATAAGCAGGATGCTTTCCCACATCCTCAGAAGAATCAAGAAAGTCATCCCATTCACAAAACTGAGTTCTTGCTTCACTCCTGTGAAAGACGCACAGTGATGAAACAGCCAATTTAACAAACCAGCCTGTATTATACTGACTGTCCTGTATCCACCTTCACTCTGAAAAGTGAGCTGTGGTTCTGTGACTCAGCTGTTGGAAGATCATACCAACAAATATTGCTAGGGACAGCCTGTAACCATTTGGAAGCAGCTGTCTGCAGTACACAAATATAAACATTTTAGAAAACTGTTCTAATAGAATCACTCAGCTTTATTGTTTAAAAGTCACAGAGTGTGCTTGTTTTAGTTTATTGCTCTTAGTGTTTGTATAACTGATCAAATTTAATATTTTCCAGAATTCTTGGCATTGATGACTTCGAGGTATCAAAAATATTGCTAGATAGTACTATATCTCCCTTACAGAGTGGTGATAGATGGTACTGCACTGAATGTTTAATGTTGTGGGAATTCATATCAAGTGGCTTAAGTATTTAAAGAATTAAAAATTGGTAGTTTTGGTTTTTAAAAGAGCAAACTAAATAATCATATTACTTTATCCACAATAATCTAATAGGTGGTGCTCCTTTAATCCTCCATAATCCCATGCGTAAGGACACCATGTACCGTGTGTACAGTACAGTTACCTCTGGAAATAAAACAAACACACCGTTGGTTTACATTGGAAAAGAGAGAAGCTTGACATTTTAAATTGCAAAGGAACAAGCAAAGGTTTATTCCATGTTGAAAAGAAAAGAGGCACAACGTTTTGGCTTCAGGTATGATGTAGAGAGGGAAACAAAGAAGGGAGGGGAATGGAGGATTTTTTCAATTACAGTATGTGCCTCTGTTGTCCTAGGAGACAAAAAACTGTCACTGGATTCTGTCACTGGAACTATTTTATATATTGGTAATTTTGGTAAATATTATTAATTATATCATGAAGTTTGACTCAATTTGGAATCTTCAACAATCCGATTGTCCTCGTCTCCTCAAGTTTGAATCACAGATTGCTAATCATTTTGATTTGATTTTAATCACTTTGACCACTGTGATGTCCTTCCTCAGGCTCCTAGCCTGTGAAACTTTTATTTTGTCTTTTTTTAAATTGTGGACTATTAGCTCAGTGTTACAAACATCCATTTAATAATTGTTTTATCCTATACTGTGTCATGGTGGAGCAGAAACTTGGCCAGCAATAGGCATGAGGCAGGATACACCCTGGATGGTATGCTACTCCATCTGTGTGGCATCACAGGGTACACAGAAACACAAACATGCACATTAATTTTTCCAGAAGTCAGTTAACCTACTAGTATGTCTTTGGAGAGGCGACAGGAACACACAAACAAAACGCATGTGAATGTAGGGAGAACATACAAACTCCACGCAGATAGATCTCCAGGTCCAGAACTGAACCCAGGACTTCAACACTGCAAGGCTAACCACTGCGCCACTGTGCTGCCCTTTAAGTACAGTATGGTTTCTAAAACAAAATTCTAACAATTTTACTTTTGACAATAAATATTAGAATCCATACAGCAAACCATTTTGAGATGGTTCATGCAAAGTTTTACAGTACATGTGCCTACTGTCTCTAGAACTGAACCCAGCACTAGAACTGAACCCAGTTCCTCCAGTGGTAAACAAAGTAAGAGGTCAAGGTGTCCCCTGGATGGAACACTAGGCCATGAGAGGTTAACCCATCAACAATACAGGTGCCTTTCTAAATGGCTGTTGAACAGGAGCCATTCAGGTACCGCAAGTGGCCACTGGACCCACAACCTAGATGTAGTGGGGTCTGAACTCCCACTCACAGCCCTTATGCTTTGAGATGGGGATACCCTAGAAAATGAGTTTTTAGAGTATTTCGTAGAACTGTATTTTGTAAAAAAAAATATGAGGATTTGGGACTAGCAAAGTCAATACTTTGTACTTTTCTCCATGTTCTGGGTACTGGCTTCCAGTTTTGTGTCGGCTTTGAAATGAAAGCTGGACTAGTGGTAGATGACCTTGTGAAAAGCCCATACCCAAAGGAGACAGGCTGAGAGATCACACATCCGTCCTGCAGACACACCACTTCCCCTGAGTTTCATCACCCACGAGTGGGACTAGGCAGCTGCAGTACAGGCCTCAGTTTAACATTGGCAGAAGAGAAGAGAATGTGAAAAAAATATCAAACAGGTCAAGCGTTTTGTGAGAGCTACATCACAGGTGCGACTTTTTAAAAAGCTTTTGGAATAGGCATCAATACAAAGATACAAGAGGAAAAGAATTGTAAAACTGACCATAAATAATCCCTTGTCTCCTCTGGCTGCAAATTGTTTTACACAAGGAACCAGGAAGACATCTCCTTCTGTGTTGAAATGTTCTGGTCCATTTTAATATTTTAGTATTTTGTTTGTGTATAGGTTTCTATTGCAATGTACAGCAGATGACATTTGTACACAACATAAGAGTAAGTCTACAAATGCCTCTTTGTGGTTCTTTTTATAATTTGAGATAAAGAGAACATTTTTTTCACAAAAGCTGTTCTGTGATTGATTGCTTTTTTATATATGATTTAGAATGCTGTATAGCAAAAAACTTACATCTTTTGATCCAGCTTCACTCACAGAGTGGGATCTGTTCTTTAACAAAAACTAAAGAAAACGATTTGCAGATGATAACACATTCAACTGCTTTAGGGTGTTTTTCTTCTCCTTACTTTTTCTGTTTGTGGCCCAAATGTGTGAAATTGAAGTGTTTGCTAAATGTACAGTTTTCTTCAAATTGTGGCCTGTAAGCCTGTGTTTATCTCCAAAATAAACTTAATACAATTTCCTGAAAATACTTTTCAGTAAATATTATGTGGCAAAACTAGGTTCCTCACCCGATTACCATCTTATACAAACAAATACAGCTGATTTCAGAAAATGCTGAAGAAAACTGCTCTGCAGCAGAATGCTTAAAAAAAATCACTATTTTCAGGTCATTTTCAAGGTCAAAACTGACTTTGTTGGACCTGTCTAAATTCAGAGCATCAGGGCTGTGCAATATAACTAATTTTCTTTCTATAATGAAAATAGTGTTTTTTTAGAGCATTCTGCTCCAGAGCAATTTTCTTCAGATTTCTGAAAGCAATTGAACATGTTTAAAGATGATAATGAGGCAAGGAACAACACAGTTTTGCTTACTCAAGACATATTTTCAAGAAATACTATTAACTTTATTTTGGAGAGAAACATGAAGCAATTTTTTGTATCATTGCAAAAGGTATTTGGAAATAATGGATGAGTTTGAACACCTGTGCAGTGGGTCTCTGTTTAGATAACAATGCAGTTTTATCAGTTTCTAGCTGACCTAAAAGAGAGTTGAACACCAGTCTTTAGTATTAAAAAAATGTCGTGACTGGGTATCCCTTCCATTTGTTGTCAATAACTGCATATTCCAATACAGGGTTGTCGTTAAACACCAACAAACAACAGGCTCAAGGTTTGGATCCAAGGCTCAGCCCAGTTGGGACTGCCAGTCCATCACAGGGCAAACACAAACACAGGGCAATTTAGAGAGACCAATTCAAGTATACAGCACGTTTTTCAACTAGGAGAGAAAACTGGATCTCCCAGAAAAAAAAGGTGTCAATGTGGAAATCATGCAAACTCCACACAGAAAGCTTCCAAGGCCAGACTCTAACCCAGGACCAAAACCTGTGAGGCAGCAATGCCAATAGCAAAGGCACCATGTCGTTCTTTCCTTGAGATGGCACATAAAAGGAAATATATATTTATTTTAAATAAAATATTTAAATAAAAAGATACTTTTTTAACGTTGCTATGTTTTAATATATAGCCAGGAGTTAAGAAGCTGAAAGTATTCATGTGGAGAAAGTCAGACACCATCCTTAAACCATTTCCAATTACTATCTCATAATAGAAGTCGCTAATCCTCCTGAATAATCAACCAAACATTTTGCTCAAGTCGCAATTTTCATTTCTGCAAATAACCCATGCAAATCCTCGTTAAAAAAACATATTCCCGGTTATTTGACTAGCCATGTGAAAATTTTCAATATCACATATATATATATTTCAATTAAAACCTAAATTTGAGTATGTCAGCACTTTGGGTCAAGATCCTCTTTTTCTAAAATGGGATGACCTTAGTTTACTGAATGAGTTCGACCGTACCGTATTTGAAGTTGCAGATGGCCATACCGCAGATTAATTGAACTGGCAGGGTATTAGCTAGCACAATGACATTACTGTTGAACAAATTCCCTTTATGAAAATAGGGTGTCTCGCCATATACAGTAGGATGAAATTCTAATCTTTTAGCAGAAAGTTTGGAATGACACCTGAAGCTCTTTTTGTGCATTGCTAAAGATGAACTATATGATGACAAGACAAGAAGCTATTTTCTCCAGTTGTTCACATATGGACTGAACCCATGGGTATCCTGACATAGCATCACAATCATTCTTGCAGGTCTAGAACAATAATACCAGCATATTCATACACCAGGCCTCCAAAGCTGATAAATGTTACAGGAACAGCTGTAGTTTGCCATGTGGATATTTTCCAATTCTATACATTACAGTCTTTATAAATGTTAAATGTCTTTCTGTCATCAAAACAAGTGCACTGAAGGATTTGTGTCATGTTTTTGGACTGTTGCGTTCGCTGGGCCTCCCATTCACTACAGTATGTTAGCACCAGAAACAGGACCAGAAACATGCCCTTTGCTAACCTACTGTATAAGGCTCTGCATGGCTTGGCACCTCAGTACCTGTCTGAACTTTTATCACCCTACACCCCACCTGGCAACCTTCGCTCTTCTAATTCTGCTCTCCTTACTGTCCCCCAAGCCCGTCTACATTGTATGGGTGACAGGGCCTTCTCCTGTTATGCCCCCAAGCTCTGGAACTCTCTCTAAATTCCTTCAAATCCAGACTCAAAACCCTCTTCTTCAGAAAAGCCTTTACTTAACTGGTTCCCCATTCTTCACCCCTCTGTTTTTCTTAGTACCACCATCCACGGTCTCCTTTATATATTATAATTGTGTTTTATCTTGTGTATTCTTATTTCTTGTTGTTGTCATCCTGTAAAGCGCTTTGAGAAGCCACCTTTAAAGGTTCTATATAAAATAAAGTGTATTATTATTATTATTCTTTAAATAGGACCTTAGTTATAATAAGACTTTATAAGAATGTTGTTAAGCACTGCATTCTTTGTGAAGAGATGGTGAGATGTTCTTTAATTAATGGAGCTTCTGCTGAAATTTGATTTTACAAGCCCTGAGTAAGGTAACCGTCTGAAAAGATAACTTCGAATCTCATTTAGTTTAGCTCCCACTTTGTGACATTTTTTGTTCTTTTTTCATAAGCTTTGGTGTTTTAGCTCCACTCAGTGAAGTGTGCACACACAGTATAATATATAAAACAGTATAATGACAGGGCATACTGGAATCTCCTGGCAAAGAAGTGTGATAAATGCACCTCTGTTGCAGAGTAGAGTTTGTGAAAGAATTTGTTTAAAAAAAATGCCCTGACCAACAGTGTAGGCTGCTGCTGAGACTGTGGTCTCTCTAAATGACTCACCAAGACAGCAGAAAGTAGTAGCACCTATAATAAGGACTGTTGACAGCCTGATAATCAGCCCTCAATTATGACATTCTATACAGCAGCCTGCAGGGACAGCTTATGGTCATCTTTAGCAGTTCGACAAGTGTAAATTATTACTATTGGAGTCACTGTGTCATTGAGCCATATAAATAAACTCTGCACAACACAGTGCCACAAAGCCCAGCACACACACTATATTTTTATTAGGCGGCAATGCTGAGGCCCTGGGTTCAATCCCAGACCAGGGGTGCTATCCACGTGGAGTTTGCATGTTCTCCCCGTGTTCGCATGAGTTTTGGCCAGGTGCTCCAGTTTCCTCCCACAGTCCAAAGACATACCAGGAGGCTAATTAAAATCTGGGAAAACTTGCCCTGGTGTGAGTTTATGTTGTATCCTTCCATGTGCTCATTGCTAAGCCAGGATAGACTCCAGTTCCCCTGCAATCCATGAACTGGATAATGAGGTTAGAAAAAGGATGGAAGGATTATTAAATTCGGTCCATGGATAAACCAGGTCATCCTCTATATTCATCAAGAGGAATCAAAGTAAAAGAAAATGAATAATAGAATGCTTCCTTTTCTAAAACTTTTAAATGCACATTGTGTGAGACTTCTACACAGTTGTCTTATCTAGATGAAATACCTTGTCCAAGATTATGGTAGCAGTGTGCCAGCTGGCATTTGAGCCTGCAACCTCCTGACCATCTGACCAGGGGTCTGGATCCATAATCATTGCTTGGACAATGAATTAGTGATTAATTTCAGGTTTAAGGTACTTGGAATTTCTATGGTGATTTTGCTTTATTCCAGAGGCTCTCCCCTGTCCTTTATTTACCTTTCTTTTCCCTGGGTCATTTTCACCCCGATTAAATAGCCCTTCCCTACTGTAGACTATGTACTGTATATACAGTAGCCCAAAGGTTTGCCATCATCTTCTACAACAATAACATTAAGAGTATGTTGAGACTAGTTGTTAGTATTTCCTCTGTTCTGCATGAAGTAGATTCCCTCAATGTAGATGAAACAAAATGAGAAATGCCTTTATCTCAATTAAATTACTCGATAAATGAGTTCACAATAAAGGAGTACAGGTTAATGGGCAGGTACAATGAGTTGTTACCGTATGTGCAAAAATGAATGGGTATTGTGCAATTACAGGGGCGTAGGGTGATTGTGGGGGATTAAACTTAGAGGTTCTGGTAAAATACAGGCATGTGGTTTCCTGTAGGAGTGGTGAGTAATGACTTTGTATGACTTGATGTTATTTATGTAATGTTATATTTGTTTTTAATATAATGCTTATATGTACTGTTTGTATGTTTATGTATGTCTCTGTGTAAAACATACTGTAGCTGCTTGGAAGCAAAACAAAGTTCTAAGAAATCAGACAATGAAGTATTATTATTGCATGGTATTGTCAGTCAGGTGAGGCTCACTGAAGTCTGCAAAGCAAAATCGATGAAGTTAGAGTGGGAACCGAACACAGGGAGGTCTCAGGTCAGACGCAGCCAAATCATGCTCCAGCTTCTGCACCCGCCTGGCAGATGGGATACTGCACTTCGGTGTTATCTAAAAGACACTGCGCCAACTGAATCCTCACCTGGAGCCCAGATCTGGCGCTGACAGACTGACTGTGAAAGAGGCGGACACAACAAGCACAGGAGCCTGTTCTATCAAAAGGGCCAGGCCGCTGATGGAGTCGGTGACAGCATTGGAACGTTTAGTGATTAATTAAATCCTTAATTACCCTGAAATAAAAATTAGGTTACATCTTTCAAACCCGTGGAAACAAATACTGTCCAGAGCTGTGTGCTCAGTAGGTATTCACCTTGAGGTGGAGGTTGCAAAGATATAAGGAATAATGGCCCTTATCAGGTAACCTTTACAGAAACTTCAGGTCTTTCTGTTGTTAGGTTAAAAATTATTTCCTTTGAAATAACCTCTGTAATACACTCAGGGGCTGCCCCCCACCAAGTCAATATTGCTAGGATGTGAGGGATGTACAGTATAATTCAAAGAAATTGTACTAAACTTGTATAACACTTTTCAGACTTCACTTAGAATATTGTGTGTAATTCTGGTCACCATGTTGTAAAAAGAGTTTGAAGAAAAGCCACTAGGTTAATCTCTGGTATAAAGGCTTGGCATACATACACTATAGCACTGTTAGGTAAATGTAATCTCTTCAGTCTTTAACAATATTGAAAATCCTGAAAGGAATTGAAAAGATGATTCCAATAGAAGGAACCATGGTAACAATAAAACAGAGGCATGAGGAAACAATGAACTTTAGAGCACTGTTAGGACTGAGAATGTGAAGCTAATTCCATTGTATATTTCTAGAAATGACGGGATGAGATTTTTGGATGGATTAGTTACTAACGGCCAAGTCATCTAAATCTGTTGAAAGGCCACCTCTTATTTGAACTGCTTTATCCAATACTGGGTTGCAGAGAAGCCAGAGCCTATCCCAGCAAGGTACTAGCACAAGGCAGGATACACCGTGGATGGGACGCCAGTCCATCGCAGGGCACACACACACTAGGGACAATTTTCCCAAAAGCCAAATAACCAGTATGTCTGTGGGAAGAAACTGAAAAACCCAGGAAAACACACATGAACATGGAAACATTTCTGCCAGAAAACATTTTTAGCAGTCTGGTGCAAATATTAGGTTATAAGAGTTGCTTTAGAGAGAAAGACTTCTATCCACATCCCAGAGTATCACTGCTTGAGATGCTGAACACAAAGCACATTGGCACAGTGATGATCCAGGCAAATTAATCTCAGGAGATAATCAGATAAATTAATGCAAATAAATTGCATTCTACCTGTGTGAAGCTAATCAGACCTTCCTTAAGGCAAGAAAATAAAAAATAATTCTAACAAAATCTTTCATACATGTCAAGAGATTGATGGCTTCTACCTGATAGGAATTTAGATTTATGGAATTAAAGGGTAATTCACAGTCAACCCTCAGAGAATTAATCAACTTCATCGTATATTAAGAGTCCCGCTAGGCTCTTGTCCTTTTTTTAGAATTGTGGCTTTAATTAAAGGGTTTTACTAAAGAGCTTGACATACCTAATGTTCAGGAGATTCAAGAGTTCAGAAATTCACATTACTCACTTCTCAGGAGTTGTTTTACTTGCATCTCATCACTTGCCTACTTGGCCTCCATAGTTCCAACACTTTATGTCAATAACAACAGAGTCAGTCTCAGGCTTCTGGAGATAAGATTTACGGTGCCTTCCTTCTGCACTTTTGAATTGGGTGTAATTCATCTGCTGGATAGATGCTTCTTTAAATGTTAACAGAAGAGGCCACCACAGGTCAGGTCAAGGCTTCAGGGTGAGCAATTAAGCATCTCCCCACCTGTAATACACTCACGGCATTTGTAAACATTTTTAGATTGCTGTGGCAGCCAGTGGGCACAAAATATTCAGTTCCCAGCTGCCCAGGCCCAAGTTGCTGCCAGTCATGAGCAATCACTGTGCTGAAAGCACAGCACTACACTTCGTAAAATGAACTGGGGCCTGTACACCTCCATGAGCCGGCCTTGAATTTCAGACAGCTTCATGCCTTAACCCTCCGACATCATGCTCTATGCTTCAATGCAGGCTACATCTTCACAAGACCATGCAAACTTGACATTGTCACAAACCAGCAGGACACTTGTGTGGGTACAGGCTGTAACTGACAATGGTGTTACAGTTTACCTACAGGATTTTAAAACACCAGAATAACTCCTTTTCCGCTGGTACATGTATTGTTATATATTGAAATACCCTTCTATATATACATTTCTTAATCATTCTCACAAATAAAGCTCTGATGTGAACTGAAATTGGGCTTTCCAATACTGACGTTGGGGATTTACACACTGATATCAGCTCTCACTAATGTAGTTAAACCCCTAGTAACTGACCTAATAATAGGATGTGACCTCTTTAAATGTTTTGACCTCCTAAACATTTTGGAGATGGCCTTTTATCCATCATGTTTCATAAGTTCAATTAATTAATTAGTCGGATTAATGGTCACATGAATAAAGAGCTCAGCTGTTAAAAAAAGGAGGTGTTTGGGTCCTCGGGACCACAGTTAAGAACCCCTGCTTAAGAGGTTAATGGACCCTTCTCTTCATTGGTATTTTGATTCAGGTATTCAGGTTCTACCTAGACCACATCTGCTATCCCAGAAGAGCTCCTGCAGGGGTGGGGTTTGAATCGTCTTCAGAAATAAGGAGTGATGACACTGTTAGAGTTACAGTAATGCTTTCTTTCTCTCACAGTATGTCTGCAGAAATCTTCATGTGTATCAGGTATGGAAAGATATCAATCTCATTCATCCAAGTCAGGGGAGAGTAACCTGTATGAAGTACAGTCCAGGTTTCTACAGTCCAAGCAAGTAGCAAACCTGCAGCATCTAAAGAGCTACCCACTGGTGCAGGGAGTATGTACAGTACAAGTACAGCTATTGTGAGATGTGAATATTATGTCTCTGTAACAGTTTAGTTTTACACTCGGAGACCTGTTATATTTAGAACAAACTATTTGTGGAGAATGACTCAATGGGTGACTTCACAAAACAGCTTGATGTGGTATAATAAGCTACTGACAACCAGATGAGCCACAGAGTTCAATATGTTCAGCAATGCCTCCTAAAGTGAGTGGTAACCATCTTTACAGGCTATGTGATAATTTACTTTTTAAATGGAGCAAAACTTAAAACATGCACTCCCTTCCTCTAGGAAATGATATCAAATATAAATAATTCAAGTAAAATCAGTCGAGAATAAATTACAGCTTTAGAAGTCTTAATTTTTCATTATCACCCCCTGCGAAGGGTAGAGCACAAATTAAATCACATTGCGGTCTAGCCGAAATTAAAATTCAGTAGGGAACTTTATTATGATAATAAAACAGGATCTGATTTATGTTGAAATTATTGAGATAGATGAGGATACTGTAAACAAAACACTCCCCTATACAGCGCTCAACTAACTCAGGCAACAGTGCAGTCTGGAGAGACAGACACAAACTCTGCAAGATACAAAGTTTCCAAGTCTAGATTTAACCTATTTAGAGTTTAATAGAACAAATGAATTGTCAATCACAAATGTGCTATTTTATTTTAAAAAAACAAATGTGTAGTTTTAACTCAAAGTTCTGGAAACATCCTAGAGAATGACTCATTAATGACATTATCACATTGCATGAAACTTCTAAATGTCTTGGATCAGCTTCAGTACCTTGCTAAGCTATGGGTCATTTACTCTACTCTCTTGATTCAATTTAAAGACAAGACACACCATGCCCTTAGACTTGTCTAAAGTTTCCCTCATGGCACTTTAAGATAAATTGATTATCCTTGTGAAAGTGTTCCTATGAATGCTATCCTTAAAGCGCAGACAACATGTGGTTCTTTTTTAATCTAAAATTAACACAATATATTTGCCTGTTGGGCTTAAACAATATTCACTAGTTAAAATACACGATGCTTCAGGCACATGCATTTCTATTTCAGGTCAGTACAGTAGTTTTTTAATAAAAATACAATAACACGGCTAAAGTAGGTCAAAAGAACTGACACAAATTCTCTAAGCATATGACATACACGTAAGAGATAAGATCACCTTATTGGCCAAATTTTCATTTTCATGTATAAGGAATTTTGCTTTCCATGAGACATACAGACAGGGAGAGAAGCTTGGGGTCAGAGCGCAGGGTCAGCCATTTATACGGCGCCCCTGGAGCAGTGGGGGTTAAGGGCCTTGCTCAGGGGCCCAACGGAGTAGGATTCCTCTGCCGGCCGCGGGATACGAACCTGCAACCTTCCAGCCACTGGCGCAGATTCTTAGCCACAGAGTCAACAGTCCCAGCATCTGAAGAGCTGGCAGAGGCTGCTGAATTGGAGCAATTAAAGCATTAATGATCTGGTTAAGGCTGTTAAATGCTGGGTTAAAATTAAAACATTCAGACACACCATCCCTCGAGAATCAAGATTGTACAGCCTTGATATACTGTATGTAATCCAGCCTCTAAAGTACCAGAACACAGCTGAATGGTTAAGTAAATAGTTCTGCATGCTTCTGAAAGATGCAGCTGTACATCACACTCATTTTCCAAAGAACAATAATGCAGTACACACCTGAGGACGACTCTACAGTTGAAGGTATTATGCATTTAAGTTATGCAACTTACAAAATGGTGAAAATCGGAAAATATTTTGAAAACAAAATGCAATGTTACTATAAAGCCAGGGCTGCTTACTGTAAAGCAAATAACATCATCTGATTGTTTCTCCTGTGTAGTATGTTGTATTTGAAAGTGTTACGTCCCAGTGTGTGTTCTGTGTGTGTTTTTTCTGTTATGTCCACACTGCTGACCCTTGATTGTTCTCCCTTCCCCATTGGCCCACCATCATTCCACATTTTCAGTATGATGTCATCATCAATCAGCCCTCAGCCAATCAGAACCCAATTTATTCACTATTTAACATGGAGGCTTTCAGAAAGAAAAGGCCTTTCATTTGACTTTGGTCCCGTTCGGTTTTGGTTTTCGCTTCGCTTCGCTTCTTGTTATTGCTTCGGCTTCGTTTGTTGGTTTGTTTTGCTTTGTGTGTGTGTATTTTCATATAGCTTCGGCTTTGTTGTTTTGTTGGTTTTTTGTTAGTTTCTTTGTACTTTCGTTTGTTTGTGTGTTCATCCTTGTTTTGTCATTACCTTGCCCCAGTGTTACATGTTCAACTTTTGTGTTCTTTTGTACCCTGCTCCTGTTGATTACTCTTGTTTTCCCTTATTTGTATTTCTGGTTCACTTGTGTTTTTGTGTGAACTTTTGTATATAAGGTTAGTTTAGGTGGTTGGGTACACTTACACACTTAGTTGATTTTGTATTCGTACACTAGGTTAGTACGGGTGAGTGCCATTTTGCCATTTTGTAGTCAGTGCAGGTTAGCTAGGGTGCTGAAGACACCGAAGACCGTGTGTTTCGGGTTTTCTTTTGTAGTCAGATTAGCTTTCCCTCACTGTCCTAGCCAGCTCCACTTTGTTTGTTATTTTCTTTCCTTTGGCACCACTCTAGTTCCTTACCCTTATCACGCTTCCTAGTCCCTCACCAAAACCCCCCTGCTTCCAAAAGAATTATCCTAAATGTTACACCCCTTTACCCCTGGACACATGGGGTCGTAACAGAAAGCAACACAATGGATGGAATCTTATGCATGAATAACTTTAAATATCTTAAAATGTTAATACTAACCACAGCATGGTAGCACAGTGGGTATTATCTGCATGGAGTTTGTATGTTCTCCCTGTGTTTGTGTGGGTTTCCTCTAGGTACTCTGGATTCCTCCTACAGTCCAAAGACATATTGGTAGGCTAATTGGCTTCTGAGAAAATTGGCCTTGTTGTGAGTGTGTGCATGCCTGTGTGTGTTCCCTGTGATAGACTGATATCCTGTCTAGTGTGTATCCTTGCCCATTTCTAGCTAGATCCTGACAGACAACCCCCGCCACTCTTCTTCCAGACTCCTTCATGCAGAAATCCCTGTTCTCTAAGGCACATCAGGAAAACAGCCTAAACACCCTTACTAAACAAGAGCTGGGGCTTCTCCTGCTCTCTGGTTTCGCAACTACACCCTTACATCACACTTTCCACTGTTTGCAGAACCAGAAGCATAACAATCAGCCCTCCCACCTTGGGCTGGAGAATAAGAGATGGCTGTACTCCCCTGTTATGATTAACATGTTATGTTATCTGGCCTCAGAGCCACACATTTGCTAAAATTCCAGCTGATCACCACTCATTTACGAATGCCATCATTTCAATTGAAGTTACTACACCTATACCATGATTCACACCAGCACTTCTCTTTCAATTATCCTCGGTATTGACCAGACAGAAGAGAAGCCCTGTTGCCATCTGAAAGCCTGTTTCTGTCAGAACCCCTCCAGGCTCCTAGATCTCCCTTTTCGGGGAAGACGGCTCAGTCTTTTCATCCTGCTGTCTTCCCACATAGCCTTCATGCTCACAAACACTGGCCAAACACCTTCGGCGTCAGCAACAGTCATTAGCTACTGTACCTAGGACATGCCTCCTCTTTGGCTCACATTCGTCACCCTCAGGCTTCTGTAGCCTGCAGCCAGTCTGCTGTCTTGCCCTGCCACATGGCTGGTGACCACAACTGTTAGCCTCTGCTTTAAGGTTGCTTTTCATGGGGATCTCTCTCAGAGTTCCAGTGAAAAGTGTTAACTCCATTTCAGCTTCTGTGACTTTCCCCTTACTAGATGTTTTCCATAGACCTCCGTGCTGCCTGGGCTGGACTCCCTGCCCACTTCCCCAGTGGACACACCCACAGAAACATCCCCACACCTGCTCGGGCCTCTCTCATTGACTGACCAGTCTATGTCAAACACAAACACAACAGACAGACTCTGCAAGTTCTGGAGAGCTGTCCAATGACATACATTGCTGTCGTGCAGTTTTCCTTCACTCTCTGCAGTGTCTCTGTATCCCAAGAGTCTGTATGGTCTCTCTACATCCAGAGGGATCCTGAGTGGTCTCTCTACATCCCAGGAGAGCCCTTCATTCTCTCTGCATTCAGAAGAGTCTATAGTCTCCCAAGAGAGGTAAGACAGGCCATAGAAAAAGGACACAGCTATAGCTCACCAAACAATGGTTTCCATATCTCTTCCTTAATGTGGACCAACTCATGGCCTGTGTTAAAGGTGATCCTTTCATAATATACAAAGACTGACCTTAAAATGGACTGGTTTCTTGAAGAGTGAGTATTGCAAACTCCATGATTCCTTACGTGCATTCTGAGAAACTTTCACCTGACAAAGCTTGTTTCATTTGAATTCCATTAAACACTATACTAACTTCAGTTACTGTATATGACTAATATCAAGATTAATTAAATGTCTGAACTGATTTGATTGTCCTGTCAAAGTAACATGAAAAACAATGATGCTGTAGCTACAGTACTTGGAAAGCACCTTCATTTAAAAATATTATGGAAGACGTCCACTTATGGGCTCTGTGGTCCAGTTAATACAGGATCATACAGAGGAATTATCAGATCAGCAAAGATACAGTATGTATTCAAGGCTCCAACAACAGCACCTGGGATTTAAACCTAACACCCTCCGAGTCCTAACTCCTACAGTACTTAGAGCTGGAGCCTTAATATGGGAACTTCAAGCGCACATTTTTAACGCAATTTTTATGCAGCATTTTTTAATTTCAATAATTATTTTTCTCTGACAGTGTGCACGTTATTACAAAATCCATAATAAATCTATTTCCTCCTCGTTTTCATTCTAGTTCTCATTTTTCTATCTCTGGAAATCATTATGTGCCTGTCAAAATAAATTACTTTTTAACAACTCATATTTAACTTAACACTTTCTGAAAAACAAGCTAAGTTTTACACAGAATTGGAATTGCTGAGTGAAAGGCAGTTTTTACATATATAGAACACAGAAATTAATGACTATAATGCATTTATATTAATAGGGCAGAACTTCCATAACCATAGTTAATGTTCTCTGAATTTTAATTTCCTCTACAGTTATACAGAGCTGTGAGGCAGTTGCACTAACTAGCGGCAGTTGGGTTTGATTCTGAACTGGAACACCTTCAACGTACAGTATTCCACACACCTGCCAAATGCCTGCTGGTAGATTGAATGACCGGCTAACTTGCACATTATAACCAGTATGGGATCTGAAGGTATATTTTGAAAAATAAAATTTATATATGCCAACATTACAATCCCATATACAGTTTGCTATACATTGATTCAATAACACTTGATTCATACATACTTATAGTAGCTGCTATACTTACACCAAGATTTAGTTTCCATTGCCTGATGCTTTGCAAACATTGTGCCGACAATCCAGTCATAAGGCAGTATTCAGTGGATAATCTCATGGAACTACTTTCCCACACATGATGAACACAGCATTTTATCTTAATTTTAATATGCTTTGCATGTTATCAGGGTGGCACTGTGTTATAGTCCTTACAATTGCTGCCTCTCAGAGCTGGGGTCCTGGATTCAATTCCAGGGGTGCCATGTGTGTAGAGTTTGTACTGTACGTTCTCCCCATGTTCATGTGGGTTTTCGCCAGGTCCTCTGGCTTCCTCCTACAGACATGCTGGGAAGTTAATTGACTTCTGGGAAAACTGGCCTCTCACCTATTCCTTTCCGGGATAGACTAACTCCCCTGAACGGCTGAATTGGATAAAGCAGTTGGAAAATGGAAGGATGGATGTTATCTTACTCGTATATTATATATCACCATGCCATAAATATGCACAGTACAGTGCATAGGTAGACATGTCAACAGTTCATTATAGTTTAATACCTTTAATATTGCTTGGAATATTTTGCATTAAGCAACAAAGCAAAAGCGTCCATGTTTACCTACATCACAGCATTCTTCTCTTCTCTGCTCTCATACTGCTACATCTTTGTGTCAGTATTTGTTTGCCAATTAAAACAAAAACTAGCTCCTAAATTAATACCCGTTATGCCTGGAAAGCAAGTAAAAAGTGTTTTAGATATATCTGTGCCCAAGAAGCACCCAAAATTGTCCCCCTGGGAATGAATAAAGTATTTTGAATTTAAAAAGTGTTAGTTTAGACTTGAATGGAAAACAGTGGCAATGGGGCTGATGATGGAAAGGGCATCAGAAAATGACGATGACGTTGAGATGGTGAAAGTACAAGCAAGAGCGCTTTCTGTAGCTCATCTATGTGAAGTATTGACTACAAAGAGAATGGGCTCAAGATCTGAGTAAATGGTCCAAGAATAGTCCCTCTTGTTGCGATACTACTCTAAAACACATTCTACTAAATGTGCCTAAATTTGGGAAGAGCTATTACTCTATTGTCAAGCTCTGCTGGGGAACAAAGGACACAAATGACATGTTATGCTTAGGAATCCCTGACTTTAGGGGGTAAAATAATTAGTTTTTAGAAACTGCTGGGATAGCAGATTCAATTATTAAATGTTATTAAATTATCTAATTAAATTTTCTTATTATTTGATTAGATTACCTCCTTATTTACCTCCATTTTGTAATACCTTCCTTTTGTAACAACTGGGGGCAGTTATTTCCTGCTTTTATTTTTTTAAACTATATTTCACAGCTGGGTGTCCATATTCTCACCATTCACAAATTATTAGCACAGCACTCAATTGCAGGTTTCCACTGGGTGAACAGTGAAGCCTCTGAGAAACAAGAAGCTGATCTTAACTACTTGGGTTTGGCTCAGATGTGGTCTGACTTTTAGGTTTAATCCAGCTTTAGTCAGCCACATGAGATTTCAGCACAGCGTTGACTCTTCACTTACACTCGTAAAACCAAACCTCAAAGCAGAGAATTTCAGAGAACAACTTCCTGAAGGGAGAAAAAACATAGTCAGATTTAAAGTAGGTTTTTGTTGCATCTTACAAATTCACAGCAGCAGACAGCAAAGTTTAAAAGACAAGGATGCCCAAATTTATTTCTAGGAGCCACTGAACCTCAGCTAAATAAGGCGTCAACATGCAGATCTTATCTGACAGGGTGCTTAAGCAGCGAGAGAAAGCAAAATGACTGAAGCTTACATGTTTGAACAATAGGATGAATCTAGGGCAAGGCACAACTGCAATTTGAAACCAAACATGTAGGCTTTACATGATTAAAAATACCCTTATCAAGTGCAACAGGACCCTTTTCCTTTTAAAACACACAGTAAACAAACTTTGGTAGCAATTTAGCTTTTGGAGAAAAGTAATTGTGCGCTTGTCACAAACTTTGTGCAGTACATGAACACATTTATAAATGCTAAGTCTACACAGATTAGCAAAGCACATAAAAACAGGTAATAAGAAGCAATCAACATTTAAATGTACTTGACAGTGTGAATATTTTACATGTGGGCATCTGGAAGCCTTCCTTTCACAGCATGTAAGTCATTACTATTATGATTTACAACTGTATACTGTATGAGGTGTCCACGTTTTATACAATTATATTATGGAGAAATTATTCTTAAATAAGCATTTACAACATAGGTTATTTTACACAAAGGTTATGATTTAACTAGAGGTCAGCATGGCATGTTCTATTTCTCCCAAACTTTGCACCCTAACTGCAGATTTTCAAAACTATATGGCAATAACCAACATTGCACTTGCCCACCTGTGAAATGCAGTTTGGTATTTTTATTTCTGTACTTTTAATTATTATACTCTAATGTGGTGATACAGATGTACACGAGTTAAAACAGACTGCAGAGAAGACTCTTCTTTATGTTCAGTCAGCATGTACAGTATACACCTGCATCAATACAAAATTAGCAGAGTAAATAAAACAGAATTCAGATTTTATGTCCCTTTTCAGTGGTGAGAACCTTTCAAAACAATGTATAAAAGAAAACAGATCTGAAAACCTGAATCTCCTCCCACACTGGAGTTTTACTTATAAAGCACCTGACTTAGGACTGAGGCTGAAATAAATTAGGCTTTTCCTGTCCTCCAAACTGAAAGTCGTGCAATTTCATATCATATATACAGGTATATATATCATATAAATCGGTTAGTGTTCCCTTCATGTTGAGAGGTATCCAACACTGGAATAGACAGCAGTACCTAGTTTTGATATAAAGGGACAAACAAGTTCAATGCAGATGACTCAACTAAAAGTGAAAAAAGTGAAAGAAAGTGCAAACAAGCAATGAAATTCAGTTTGAAATTACACTACCTATAGGCATCAGAATCCTGAGTTAAGGTATTTCGAGACTTCCACCAGCAGAACTGAGGATGTCAGCACCCTTGCCATTAATGTGAGGATGTAGGTACAACAGAACATTATAACTGGACTAAATGGCACATTTATTTATCACAGTGCAAGACTTTCAAACAGCATGTACAGTGATTCCAGATGATGAGAAAACATGTCTGAAGCCATAAAACAGGGTATACTAGTGCTGTGTGTAGACAAACAATAACTGAGGCCCAGAGCTACAAGGGCAAATTTCTTCTTCTTGTGTTTTACTCTTGTGTCTTATTCTATTCTGTTGGTTATTTTGTGGACAGAAGTAAACTTATATCCCTTTTAACCTTCCAAGAGATGAGATGTTAATGACATGTTGTGCTGCAAATCCAAGGTTCTCAAGTCACATACTGTACATGATTCCTTCTGTCAAGGATTGCCATTGAAGTCAAGATGGAATTAATTTGAGGGTCTCAAGACAATTTCCATTTCAGCATTTGCAACAGAATGGGATAACCAACCCTGTGATCATGTTGCCTTTATCTCTTGTTCACCTAGGGGTTATTGATAACATAACAAAATTACAAGAGCATAGGTAGAGTTTAAACATTTATTTTTCAACTGCATACTTCAATTTAAACACCCTAATTAGGATTCATCCTCATTTCAGTGTTGCATTGACTGGGTTAGGGATGCTTTTATATAAACAGGCTAAAGTGTAAATGTTGCATTTGTGATTTGAAAAAATTGAACATGGTTAATTTGTACTGAGATAACAGCTGTCGGTGAACTTTTTATTCCAAGAAAATAAATGATTAAATGAAAATTATGCGACAGGCTAAGCGGGGTGGGTGGAATAATGCAAGAGAAACAGGTTCAGGGATGAGAAATCAACATCATTTGTCACTGTTGTGTCAGAGCGAAACAACCAGTGACTCAGTGAAAACAAAGTTAGAAGCGAATAAGCTTCCTTTGCAATGGGCTCAAAAATTGAACAGGGTGCAATGTGATCAAAAATAAATCCGGGAAGCCCTAATTATTGGGATAGGCAATCCAGCCGCAACCCTTCTGCCCATGAGGCCAGTAAAAAATAGACTATAAAGTGCAACTCACTTTATCTGACTCCAAACAAAAGGATAAACCACTTTAACACAAGTCACTAAGGCATATTGTGCTTCAATGATTCTTTCATTCTTTGGAATGCCCTCTAGTAGAAAATTCTGTGAGAGACAAGAATAGTACTTACTTGTTTTACCCTCTCTAAACTGAAATCTGGAAAAGCTCTGGTGTTTGATTTCCCAAGGAAAATAAAACAAAAGCCTCAGGGAGAGTGAAGGTTGCTTACCTCTGATACTCTTGATAAACTGATAAACTGACAGACTTGCATCTGATTTGCAAACTAGAAAGAACTGCCTGTTCAGCTGTTTCAGGACACTTTTATAAACCTAGTGTATAATATGTTTCTAGCAAAAAAAAAAGCTAAAACAATAAAAAAGCACAGATGGCAGTTTAAAACAACAGCCCTCAACCAAGATTTTCTGAAGGGATCCATTAGCAAGTTACAAGTTAGTCCATAATCCCATGTTTGCACATAGCTTTAATGTCACATTAGAATTTATCATCATGTGTTCCATTTGGAAAACATACAAAAGCTTTAACAACAGGCTGGGAATTGATTTATGGTGTTTGTATTTCACCTATTTTACAGACTGAAGTGGAAATAAGAAAAACAACAGCAGTTCTTTCACCATCTGTTACTTTTTGAGAATAGGGCTACAGAATCCACCACTGCCCCTGGGTACCAGAATTGAGACATCCAGATTCCCCCAGTCAGAAAGACAAGGACCAATGAAATCATCCCTAGGGAATGCTAAATTTCAACTTCAAGGACTAGTCATTTCTGAGCAACATTACTTGCATGTCTTTATGTCGAATGCCCTGTCAGATTAATAAAAAAAGAACCCAATATGAATGACAAGAATGAATTAAGAAGAACAATTAAAATGAACAACATATAGGGGTCAGATAATAGCACCATTCCTTCGTTTTTCATATTTCTTTCAGTTTCTCCAAAGTCCAAAACAGCCAGCAACCTTCAACAGAAATCCGAGCATTGTGCTCATCTGAACACCAACATACACTATAAAAGGGAAAAGAAACATAATAAATGCATTAAAAAACATGTCGTTTGCAAATCCCTTGGAACCCTGAATACTGTGTAAGTTACAAATGGACGGTAGTGCAAAGCCTTAAGGAAGCCCAGTTCATGTGAGACTTAAGCTTTGGTCTCCCATCACCTCGAACCAAATGGGGAACCACAACAAGTTTTTACGAATGACAGGTATTGAAAAGGAGCTGCTTCCCGACCTCGGACAACTCTATCCCCATCTGACAGCTCTTCACACTGCATTCCAGCAACAATACGGGTCCTTCCCATTTGTGTTATATCACCCCTCCCACCCCATCAACAGTGTTGAGATCCCTACTCGTTTACGAAAGTGCATCACCGCCGTGAACGGCTCTTTAAGGCCTCAAGAGAACGATGTGTTTGAGCTGTCCTCCAAGCAGGGGGGTTCAGTGCTTGGTTTCTGTCAGGATGATATTTGCTGTAACAAAGATCAAGCAAGAGATGGCCCACACCAGGACAAAGATGACCCAGACTGTGTGGCGGAAGGGAGACCGGTGCTTGTTGACCACGTCCTGCCCGAACACTGGCTCCAGGTGCTTCCGACTGAAGAAGACTAGGCAAGCAGGAATGATGTACTGGATGCCCGTGCCAGCATAGGCACCTGTGATGCCAACCAGATATTCCAAGTCGTGTGTACAGAAGGCCACAATGATCGGGGGGATGAGGGTGATGAGGGGGAAGATCACTCTGTCCACCACCCAGGGGTAGGTTCCGCCTTCCCGATGGAAGAGCGTCTTCCAGTTGTTGCGGAGGGTGACGGCAATGATTGGGAAGTTGGTGCTGATGGTGAAGACCGGGAAGAGCCCCAGGAAGTAGCGCAGGACTGCCACGTCAATGACGTCGCAGTTGTCAGTGAAGTTGAGCGTGTACATGTCCTTCAGGAAGCTGTTGTTGAAGCAGAAGATGGCCGTGAAGGACAGCAGGCTGTAGAAACCCAGAATGAGCACGTAGTCTGACAGCACAAGGCAGTTCATTCGCTTCTTGTCCGAGATGGGCGTCACCAGGGAAGGCAGGGAGTGCTGGCACATAAAGGAGTAGACACACACCCCGAAAAGGTTAGGGACCCCTGTTATATCAGCCATAGGTGGATGACCCTTTCCCTCACCCTTTCCAATGCGGATCAAAGCTAGGATGATCATCATGATGAATGCTGGAAGACAGAAGAATAAAATTAAAGAAAATGTAAGGCAGGAAGCTGACAGGCACCTTTTAAAATAGAACTGCTTACCTCACCTGGGTGTGTTTACATTTTGGATAACTCAAATTTTCTAGTGAAAACAGAAACATAACACTGTTGTGGAATTTTCTCTGCAGTTTTTGAAAGCAGCTGTGAAAAGCGCAGAAGTGCAAACACAAAAAAATAGAGGCATGGAAAAGATGTATGACAGTGATGATATTTTTCTTTTATTTTACCTGGCTTTATTTAAAAGGCAACAAAGTTTGTAAGGAATAGTTTTTTTACCTTGCATACATGTAAGAGTATCCCTTACAATTCTGGCACAATCAAATCAAAATGGTTAAAATGAATCAAGGCAATGAACTGCCCGAGATTGCCGTGTGTCAAACATTCAGAGTCGTGGTACAGATCTTCAGAAAAGTTCAAGTGTGCATTTTTTAAAAAAATAACCTTTTTCTTTTGACATTAACAGCCCCCTCTTGACCTGAATGAACAAGCTTCTGGAGAAACGCGCCCTTGTGGTTTTAGAAAAGGCCTTTTTTGCAGCACATCATTTTACTCTAAATGACCACCCTTACACATCTTTCTTTTAATCATGAGAGAATTAATGTTGACAAGGAAACATCATTTTGAACCAATTAGGCACCGTGATTGATTCGACATCACTTCTCTCAAACTCATGCACACCAGCCGAGCTGAGGCTGCTTATGAACAGCATGTGCAACAATATAGACCCAGACAACAAAGGACACAGTTTTCTCAATGCTACTTCTTAATTACATGCTTATCTCACCTTGTTTTCTTATTTTCGGAAACAATACCACAGAGTAATCTTCCTAATGCAATTAAACACTGTGCACTTGCTTTGGAGACTGCTGTTGAAAACAGTGTGACACTCTTCAGGACAATTTCAAGAACTGGGGGTAAGGTGTTGTTAATGCACATTGTCTCCACTTCATATACATTCTGAACCAAACAGAAGTAATAGTAGTAGTAGAAATAATGTTACAGCCTATCATGATTAGAAGGACTGCGGAATGCTACAAACACAGAATGCAATAAACAGCTACTTCCTAAATGTATAAATTAATCCATCCATTTTCTAACCACTTTATCTAATACAGGGTCTGTAGGGGAACAAGAACCTACTCCAGCAAGCAACAGGCGCAAAGCAGGACACACCACGGATGAGACGCCAGTCCAACACAGGGGACACACAGGCACAAATTCTGACATGCAAACAATCACTTCGCAGCCAGTTTTCCCAGATGCTAATTAACCCAGCAGTAAGTCTTTGGACTGTGGGAAGAAACATGTGCGCATGGGGGGATCATACAAAATCTACATAGACTGCACCCCAGGACCAGAACTGAACCCAGGGCCCCAGCTCTGAGAGGCGGTAATGCTAACCTCTGCCACCATGCAGACACTTTCTCTATGGGGGAACAAAGTCCCAGTTTAAAAGACTCTGACATGCTGTAAGAGTTACTACTAGCCAGTAGACAACAGCAAGCATGTTATTTTGGACAGCCCTCTCAACACTAATCAGGGCTAAATCGGAAATAAGAAAATGCTCCGTCAGTGCCAGAATGAGATGGATTACTTCTTTACAGACATACTGCTAAGTGAAAGGCCAATTGGTAATCCATTAATCTGAAGTTGGCGAGGGTCGGTGATCCAACTAAACTGTGGGTCTAATAAATATCACAGTGACACAGCCAAGAACAGGACTGAATCACTTTCGCTTCTTCAAAGTTCGATGCTTGTGCAATATTCATGAGATATTCAAGAGGTTTGTAATGTGTAGCATTAATCTCTTCACATTAATCAAAGACTTTGGCATTTGCAAAAACGATAATGTATTACAGGCAATAATGAAAACCACGATTAGCACGATAATAAGAAAACAAAAATCTAAGATAATAGTGAAACAGATTTTTTAGATTTTCAGGATTGGATGTGTCACCAATTTGTGATCCAAAAATTACTTAAATTTATATTATTTGGAATGTGAAGTCATTCTCTTCCATCTCTGACAGAATATTCCTTTTAGAATATTCCTCTCTCTTTCCTTGGGAGTCCTCAAAATGTCAGGCAGACAGAAAAGTTAAGAGAGACTTCTGGTGTCCCTATTCTTCATGATCTGAAAGCAGATGTTGTGGTATATGACTATTGTAACATAAATGAGTTTGTTCAAGATTCAAAATTATTTTGCACTGAAAATTCCAACTCCAGTCTGAAGCTCTAAACAAACATCAGTAGAAAAAGGGGAAAAAATCCAAAATAAGGGCATAAAACACTAAAATGGAATTACCATCTCAAAACCCTGAACAATCAGACCAACTCCAGGAAAAAAGAAAATCAGCTGTCCTTAATATGTAAAATAAAAATATTTTGTTTAATTCTTTTTTCCCCAGATAAAATTCATTTATTCCTAAAACACAACAACTTTCTAGGACAGTATTTCAGAGGACTTTACATAACATGCAAGTCTCAAATCATGTTGTGAGCACTTCAAAACACCATTGAAATCCTACATCTGGAAAAAAAGATACATACTGTAGTCAGTAACATTTTCTGCAGAATGAGGTGGACCAGATAAGCCTGTATTTCACTAGTCAGTTTTCCATAGCTAAATCATATAATCTTATTTCCTTAACTCCTTTCCTAGCAAAGGGTTTCTGAGGTAAACGCATAATGCTTGCCATTTCGTTTTTACCATATATCTCTTGTTCTGGCTGAACGCCATTCTGCAGATACCAACATTCTTACATTCCTCCTGCAGAATTACCTCAGCTACACTGGACAAGTCTGTTCTGTTGGGATCATCGTAATTTCACTGTTATCGCATAACTTGAATTAGATATTAAATTCCCCTTACTTCCTGTTACTTCTTTGATTGGTTCCAGAACACAAAAATGTTCCCTCAAACACCCAGACTACCTTAGTACAGCACAGAACCAACTACTTGTAAGTAGCAATGTACCGCACAGAGACTTAAAGTCTACTGAACAAATGCTAAGAATGTACAGTATGGCACATTCTTGTCAGGACACCATGTTCTAGTGTACCAGAGAGATGCTCTGTCATTGTGCATTTCAGATTCTGCCAGGACCCAGTTCATCTGTAAATCCTACTTATGCTAAAGAAAAAACAATTTCTGAGCTACCGAGTGAGATTTAGACTAAGTAACCTTCAAGGAAGACTGAATTTGAGGAAAATGAGCCTGATTGCTCATTGCTTGTGTCACTTTGTCATCGACAAAGTAATTCATGACTTGTTTACTCTGCCCTGTGCAATGCCATGCAAAGCTATGGAAAAATGACCATACTGTTTCATTTACTAATCTAATTCTTCATTACTTTCTTAAACTTCTTAAATTATAAAGAGCCAATGCCTGGAGTTAAAGGGAAAATTTGATTTAAAGGGTTAAGAAAAATAGCATACTTAGAGACAGATCTCCACCTTCTAAATGCACTAATCTTATTTACATTTGTAACAATGTACAAATGTACAACGTGTCTTTACAGATAACATAATAATGCGATCATACCATTTTTTCTTGACTAGGGGCACTCCCTGGAAGCTGGTCTATTGTGATCTCTATTCAGCACATTAAGTGTTTCTAGAAAAGTGCAGCAGATGACAACTGTGGGTACAGTAAATCTCTCAAGTGCACAGATTAACATACTGTAAGAATACCCAACGGATATACTATTTGCATCGCTTGATTCTGGATCCACTTTCATTTTAAGTTAATAATAATAATAATAATAATAATAATAATAATAATAATAATAATTGCTGGACACTCCATTCAAAGAGCTTTACAGGTAATGGGGACTCCCCTCCATCACCACCAATGTGCAGCATCCACCTGGATGATGTGACGGCAGCCATAGTGCGCCAGAACACTCACCACACATCAGCTATCAGTGGGGAGGAGAGCAGAGTAATGAAGCCAATTCATAGAGGGGGACTGTTAGGAGGCCATGATTGATAAAGGCCGATGGGAAATTCGTCCAGGACGCCGGGGTAACACCCCTACTCTTTTCGAGAAACGCCCTGGGATTTTTAATGACCACAGAGAGTCAGGACCTCGGTTTTACGTCTCATCCGAAGGACGGCGCCTGTTTACAGAATAGTGTCCCCGTCGCTACACTGGGGCATTAAGACCACATGAGCCGCAGGGTGAGCGCCCCCTGCTGGCCCCACTAACACCTCTTCCAGCAGCAACCTTAGTTTTTCCGAGAAGGTCTCCCATCCAGGTACTGACCAGGCTCACACCTGCTTAGCTTCAGTGGGTTGCCAGTTGTGAGTTGCAGGGTGATATGGCTACTGGTAAGTTCTAGTGCTTTGTTTTTTTTGGCTTTAAATGTGGCTGCTTAGGGCATAGTACCTATTATATTAAAAAATATTAGGGAATCAGACAGATCTAAGATTGTAGTATTTGATTGTAGATTGTTGTTTGATCATGATCATGAGCATCCAGAAAAATAAACATTAACTTTAAAGTGTATTGTATATTACCCCCAAATAACAAATATTAAATATATATATATATAAAACAGGATAGAAATGTGTGTGTGTGAAACCCAGGTCAAACAAAAGATACAATTGCTATGGATATTTTAATGTTTCACCAGAACATGGCTAGATTATAGGAATGGAAGCTGACTTGAATTGTCTAATTATGTTTAATTGTTGTTGTTTTTTACCTGGACTATGTTCTATTATGAACAAATATCACAGCCAAAATCCTCACTAGGAAAAGCAGATGGAAAATGAGTGAACAAATAGATGACAAAAACATCTCTAGATATTTCACAGATCTTTAAGTGTTTCCATCAATAGATCTATAATCATATGTACTATATGTTTAAAGCAATCTTCGCAAATGACTCAACATGTTTTTCATCACTGGACTGGATCAGTCACTTGCACAAAAATATTACAGTTGCAGCTTTTTCTCAGAAGTGGGAAAAATGCACTCCTGTACACTGTGCTAGAACTGACAAAATACTTATTTCTCATTTTTGCATCCTGGGTAGAAGGAAGATTATCTCCCTGCCAACAGTCGCATGCACATCACTTTGTGATATTCTATAGTATATATACATGAGCATTTGGCATAAACTTAATTCAGGAGATGGAAACTTAAATAAAGATCCAGTCTCACAGAAATGTCAGACAAAATGGTTTAGAGAACTGAACAAGTTTATTCTTGAAGCTAGGAGATTAGAAGGGGACTTGATACAAGTATTGAAAATCCTGATGAAATCAGCTCAATGCATGACAATGTATCAATTAATTAAACAAGCATGCATCGAGAACAACGAGGTGCATCGAGAAGAGGAAGCACTTATCTAACCGAAGGGTAGACAACGTACCCAGCCAGGTTGTTAAACACGATTCCCTGGGATACTTTGAAAATGAAAATGACTGGACTTTAGATAAATACTGCTAGCCACCAATCAAGCAAAACTAGGCACATGGCCTCATTTGAAACCTTTAAACCAGAAAAAAGATGCCAAATAATAAACAGCTGCCTCAGTGAGGCATAAACTAAGATGGATAGTGAAACTATATTATACTATCATCCATTGCTCCTGAAAATGGGTCAGATAGTTTTTTTTCCAACCACACCAGTCTTTTTCAATCCGAAGATAATATACAGCATGGCGGGGAGTCTGTGAGACAGGGGCCCTTTGAGGGAGAGCAGCCTCATTTATGCATGAGTCAGTGAGGCCAACAGCAAGGTCGCAGTAAGTTAATTAAAGGCAACTTACAGTATGTTTCATTGTGCAAACACTCTAGCTATTGAATGTCACTACCTACAGACCTGTCAGTGAAAGGGGCAAGGGTGCTGTTAGTGTAAATAAGCCAAATCTGTTTTGTCAGGAGGCCTTCTCTCAAAACCTGATGTTTCTATGCTCAGAATGAACCAAAACCAGCTGCTCATATTGCCCTAGAGTTCAATTTTTATTTTACTGCGTTTAACATATTCCAATGGAGAAATGAAAAACCAAATCAATGGAGAAAAAAGCATAAGACCAATAATAAGCTAAGTTACTGACCACACTTAAATCTCATTTGCAGAATATTTCCGTGATGCCAATCAACCTGATAAAATGCAATGGGAGAGGAAGCATTCTTTGGCTTATCTTTCTTTTTATACACACGCACTGTGCATGGACAACCGTTCTCCCCTTAATTTGAGATTAAAGGAGCTAACCAAAGACCCTGACAGATGAAGTACCTACAGTATGCAACTCCATGATGAATTTCCACACAAAGTTGGGTAATGCTAGGCAGCCCATTGAGAGAGCTCATTCAGACACTACAGAATATATTTGGTCTTGATGTCTTTATTCTTGATTTTCATGTATCAACTCTCTGGCCTCACTGGATTATTAGACAGGCTCATTTGTGTTTTTTATTTCTTTTTAGCCTGCTGTCCTGTTTAGTTCTTTCCTTTCATGGGAGTTCAAGTCAGAGGTCAGCTGACAGGAAAGAGCAATTTTGCCCTTTTATCTTTTTTTCTTTGCCAGACTTTATTGGGTAGAAAAGGATTAAAGGTTCAGCAAAAACTTCACAGTAATTAAGTGAGGCAGCAATTCAGCTGTCAGAAATTCAATGAGTCAACGTAATTAAACACTCAAAAAGGAAGGGCCTTTTTGCTATTTTATAATTAACACTCCATTCAGCCTCTTGAAGAAGTGGCGTAGTCCTGGTCTATCATTAACCCACTGTGACTGGGGTTCCCCAAACAGAGGCACACAATTTTCCAAGCACTGATGGGACTGGTGAGCTTGAATTAGTAAGAGTATGGTTGAAATGCAAGCACAATCCCTACATTTTACTGTACTTGTGAGCAACATCAGTATGAGCACCATCACTTCAAGCAATGCAAACTCATTTCAGCAATGGAATGTACCCACTGTAATTAAATTTCAACTTAGTTCTCAAACTCAAAGCAGTGATAACACTATAGAGGAAATATGACGGTACTATGGTTAACTTACTGTGGTCAATCCCACATTTCCCAAATGTAAGGTACAGTATTTTCAGCACAAAGTTGAAACCGTAAAAGTTTGGTAGCCGTTCTAATGGTTTTTTTTTGTTACGCATATACAGTACACTGTTTTCCAATGCATCTGTAACCCATTCAAAAGAGTAGGATCTGACTTTCCTCTGAAATTAAATGTCTCCAGCATAATCCACTTCAAATCTAAAACCTACAAAATAATGTTTTATCCGTTCAACAATAAAGAAATGTTATGGTTTACTAATAAGGTGGCAGAATGCCACAGTGGCTAGGATTGCCGGGGTCCCAGGTTCAATTCCTACCCTGTCCTACCCTTGTTAAAGTCCTACCCTGAAAAGCTAAAGGAACTGAATCTTAGTCTTCAGAACAGAGAATACTCCAATTAGACCCAATTCAAGAATTCAAAATCATCAAAGGCAAAGACAATGTCAACCTGGTGGACTTCAGAATCAACATGAAAACACTAGAGTAAACAAGGTACCCAGCCATGTTGTAAAGGATGATACCCTGAACTCTTTCAAGGAGCAGTTAAATGAAATCCTTAGATCAAATACTAACAAACATTCAAGGTAGACAGGCCTAGGGGCTTTTTTTTTGTTCTTATGTGTCTATAAAGGCAGACAACAACATCAATAAAACAATAACTATGACTATGATGGTTACAGCCAATCCATAATTTATTTTTCTGCATAGAATAAAATAAAAAAGATTAACCCCTGCCACGAGGCCAGTTACACATGCTTCATCTAACTGTTCTATAACACTGGGAAAGAGACTGACGTTTAAAAGAGGAAACATCAATCAATCAACTCAAACACCAAAGCATTAAAGAAGAAATGCTCTAAATAATATGGGATAATGAGGCAATAAACACATTTGGGCTCTAAGAAACTGAACTTAATGGACATGTTAGAATAACAATATGTTTTACAAAGTGGGAGCAGATTTCAGATAGGACACACTATAGAACACACTAAAATCTAAATCTAAAATCTAAAATCCAACAATTCATGTTAAATACAAAAACTGATTTAAATTAAGGCTTATTATATTACTAGCTTTTTTTTGTTGGTGTACAAGTGTGTCAAATTATAAAGTTGATTTAATAATTAATAATGCAGAACTAATGAAACAAGGCAACGCTTATTGAGCCTCCTGTAATAAAACAGCCTGGAACATCCACAATTAGTTCTTAACTAATTCATTAGATTAGGTTTATATTTCCCTGGATCCCTTAAGAAAGAGTTTCAAAATACATGGGATAATACTGTAAAGCATTGGGACCACTCTCTCCCTGTTTCTGGATACAGACTTATGAATTTCTGAGCTCAGCCTTTGATTACTTGAAAAAAAGAGATAGGCCTACTTTTTCAAGGTGTCCTGGATTAATCTGGAATTCCTGATGAGTATAAGCTCAAAATCCAATGCCCTTTCTAAATTCTGCAGAACTCCTTCCTAGCTGTCGGAATCTGGTGCAAACATTTATCCATAATAATTAGAAAAAAAGATTATTCTTTCCAACAGGCATTTTTATCTTCACCAACTGTATGCTTAAATCAATTGGTACAGCAGCTCCATTATTTTAACTCGCCATGAAAATTAAAGATGTGGCCAAGAATGAAGTTGGCTTAGGTTTGATTTATCTCCTGAAACTTTGTAGATAGGCACACTATGAAACTACAGAGTTACGTACTGATTTGTCCCCTCATAAATCATTTTAAGCAAAGTACTGCTACTTTTTGTCAATGAACATAGCTAAAGAGGTGGCAGACGAGATGCCACTGGCAACAGAGAAAAAAAAAGATGGTATTTGGAGAAAGGAAACTCAGCCAGAAGCTGAAAAAAACAACTGCAACACTTTGAAGAGAGTAGCTCAAAATCAACATCAATAATTAAGGCCTTTGTTAATGCATATTGAGCAGATATTGACCATGCCTTATGAAGTGACAGTCCCTGGGTATCTATGTGCAAAAAAATTATTCCTTTTCCAAATTAGCAAACATTCCAATTAAAGAGATCAGAGGCAAAAGCTGTAGGTTACCGGTGTTAAAAGGGAAAATTATTTGGTTTTCTTACAGAAATACAGACAAATTAGCTTAAGGCTTTTTTTATATGATCAGGAATGAAAAAGGAAGGTTTGATAAAAATCATTCCAGGTACTAGTGAAACAAGGTGTCTTCTACATGTCAACCCCCGTCAATTTCCTGAAGGCTGAGTAATCCACAACACCTTCCAAAAACAATAACAGTATTTACTGCTTGAAGTCTTTGGTCAGGGGTGTCAATCTCTATAATTACTTTATAAGGCTATTAGATTGGACATTTTCATAGCCACTTACAGTTGGTGTAAAAGATGTACAATAGACAAGGCACAGTTTATATGACCATAATCTGGGATTTGGGAAGAAAGAATGTCAATAAAATTATAACTCTCCATTAGTAACTAAGTGCTTATGTAGAAACATTTGCTAGAAACACTACTACACTGTAGAAATTGACCTAAATAGAGTTACAATTGACCATTCTTGGCCTAAATGTTTTCTAGTGTGAGCAAGACATATTTTAATGTATTTTTGATGTTACAGATGATAAACAAAACATACTAACAACTAAAAATATAGAGGACACAAGAGAAGCATATTCATACATACCATGCTTCTGTCAATGCTTCTGTTAATCTAATTTGGTATTAATCGTAGCGCCAGTTTAGTTTTCTGACCTTTTTTCCAAGTGTGTTTACTTAAGCTGCAGTAAAGCCACTTTTAGGAGACAGTTCTCTTTCTGAATTAGGATTGGTTTAAATCAAGATGTCCATTCACCAATCACACAAGTCTGACATCATTAAACAAAGGCTTTTCTGTGCCTGACTTTTGTGCCAACTCCAAAAATGAAGAATTACTAAACTGATGGTAGTGACAATGAAAACATTAACACTGCTTCCAAATAACTGGTTGCCTGCTGTCTTTTTGGAACATAAGAGAGGTACAGTAAAAAAACAAGAACAACAGGAAGCAGCAATTTGACCCATCTGACTAGTTTGGTACTTCGTAACTTACTGATCCAATGTACTAACTGGCAAAGAGGCCAGATGGGCAGTATGGCCTCATCTCATTGTTCAGGACTCCTGTAGGTGCTCTAGTATTTCTTTACTATGTTTGTTTCACCAAGGCTATGGACTGCTTGCCTTTTGTGAATTGTTTCATAAATCATAAGAATGTTAAAGACAAGTGGAGGGCAATAAACCCATTGTGCTCACATGATTGCAAGTTGCTTACTTGTCCAAGAAACTGACCCGGCTTTTAATGGAAGGTTTTCAGGCAATTGGCTTCAACAACATGACTGTGCAGCTTGATCCAGGTCCCTAACCAGCCTTTGTGTAAAAAAAGCAGACATGTAGACAGAATCGAAAATGTGGTGTTAGTGGTGCTCTGTACAACTTTAACATTTGTATAACCTTTCAATGAAATGTTCCATTCTTCTTCATGTACTCTAGCATTCTGTAGGCTTCTATAATTGCTTGGAAGACATTGTTTGGAAGCTGATAATGATGACTTAGTATAAAGTATTTTTATGATATTATAAAATGAATTTTATTTATGCTCTACAGCTAAAAAGTTTTTCTTTACCTTTCAGCATGAAATTAGTGTTTGTCTGCGAATGCTAATGCAGCTGCCTGCTCAAACTTAATTTTATTTATTTCTACTTAAAACTCTTAACAGAATAACACTTTTAACTAAGTAGTATTTTTTTTCTAAAACACTCTTTTAGGTTTGACAGATTTAAGAATTATCATCAACTTTCCACTCATTTCTGAATTTCAGAAATTTTGGATTCTGGACTTTAAGCAACAATTTAGGCCAGAACTCGGTGCTAAATAATGTTTATTCTGGGCATACTGTAAGTCAGGTACTGTGTGATTGCCACCTACATCTAACCATAATAATTAAGATATTAATATGGAAACAACTGCTTAAGCAGGTTCAGCTGTGTTTGTGAAATATTTGAATATCAATATCCCTTCAAAAGTACAAATGTTTCAAACCAAAGAAGCCATGAGAGCAGAAAACAGCTAAAAAAGTTATAATTAAGCAAAGTATTTCAATTAAAAGGTTCAAGCTCCACAAGAAAGAAAAGACATTTAACATTTAACAGAGAACAGTAAGCATACAAATCCTCCAGGTCTAGAGATCCCAACTGATCTCTTCACTACTTCACTTTTTTTACTAAAATGGCTAAAAATCTAGCCCATATTTCTTCAAACATATAGTATACAAGTACAGTTCTGTATATAAACCCCACCCACCACAGCTGGATATGATGTCTACTGTATAAAGACGAGTGCGACAACGTTACTGAACCTTAAGAAGGGATTTGTTTTTTCTCAGGCCCTGAAATCAATTTGCCAGTGGATAATGGTAATAAATTGCCTCTCAAACCTTGCACACCCTTGCCGTGGTCCCAAAGGCAAATGCTGATGATTGATACTGGATTACTGAGTGCAGACTTTTTTATAAAAAATTCTGCTATGTCTTCCCTACTCCAGCTACTCAATAAAAATTAAAAAGCCAAGTCATGAACCACCTCACTTCACCTTGTCAAAATTTCTCTATAGTTTCAACACTAAGAGCAGAGGACAAGACAGTGTCTCCTGTACCAAGAATTTAAATAAGTATGCAATGGAATTTAAGAGCAGTGAACAGTATTCAATCTTCTTCAGGGAACCACTGTGCCTACAAACTGCAGACTGGCTACTCTAGTAACAATAATCACCAGTTACTTTCAAAGTAGTCACCCAAGTGCAACCAGCTCTTGAATACAGGAAATGTTTGTTTTGTTGCTTTCTCAAAAAAAGGAAATTTGCCCCAAGTTTGCTATTATCGATGTTTCTGACTAATTTTAAGTCATTTGGGTAGCTTTTTGAACACAGAGTTTTAAGGCAAGGTTTTAGATACATGTTCTGGAGGTGCCCAAGTTAGGGTTAGGGTTTTGACAACACCTACTGTACACATTTTGTGATGTACTGTATGTGCTGTGGTTTAGGATGCATTTAAAATGCAGGAAAATAGTTAGTTTGTTGTTTTCTCAAAAAGAAAGTCTGTCAATCAAAAATGGTCAAAAATCAAAAGTTTCAAAAGACACTTTCTACATGCTAAACTCTCTTTAAATGAAAAAAACTTACAAAACTTAATAATGATGCATTTTGCATCGAACTATCTTCTTACACTGTAACTGAACCAACTGAAAATTTGGTCTGCTCTCTTTGGTACAGTAATTACCACTGTCTGGGGTATTGCTGGTTAATTAGCTAAGCCTATTTAACTTTCAGAAGAGTGTACCTGGAGACAATAAGCAGGGCAGTTCTTCAGCTGAAAATCTGTTCTCCTTTGCCTCAGTAGAGCCCATCCTCTTTTCCAATCTGTTCATGATGTTTCACGGTTTTTGATCAACTGTATAAATCCATTTGAAACAATATTAAATATTAAAAGTCTTTTATAACTCTCAATAATAAAAAGCACCAAAGTGAAATATTTACAGAATACAGAAGTATATTCCACTAATGTATGCTATGCTAAAAAATCTATTACTGCTCAAAATGTTTTGTTGTAATATGGTGCCAATTAGTCAATTATTTTTTTGTACTGTAGGGTGATAAATCCCTTCAGTGAAGAGATGCTGCTTACAAAAATTTTGAAACTAGTGTATCTAAACTGCACCAGCAGCAAACCTCATGGAAACACCTACCATACAATAGCAGGAGGCAAGAAAAACATATAAAGTCCTGGGACATTGGAGAAGATATCAACTGCTTCTCAGGGGTTTCAATTCTACATAAACTGAAAGAAGAAAACAAGAAAAATAGGCAGGAAACCTTATATGTCTATTGAGAAGCATTTTACATTATTCTACAACAGCATTTTACATGGCTCAGACATCACTCAACCTAAATACCAATAGAAGATTCCAACAGCTGATGCAAAATTAATGTGTCTTTATTATTTGTGACCAAAAACTGAACAATTAGGCTGAAAAACCTATTTATTATTTATTATATATATTTATTAAACCTATTATGTTATGTATTTTAATGCTTATTACTTCATTTATTCTCCATTTAGCACAGTACATATCTTCACCAAATGTAACAAACCAAAAGTGTATAATGAAAGGCTTCATAACTTCAGATACTCACAGTCTCGCTCAGTTAGAAGTTAATTTGATGCTTATTTAGGCATTAGTGGCATGAGCTTATGCAGAACTGTCTCTATCATGTGAACCAAAGGGACTGTGTTGCATAATGGTGTTGGCTTTCTCTCTAGGTTCGGAGAGTGAGAAGAGGTGCTCAGCCCTGACGGATCAGCACTGACAGATGCTGTGCCAGAGAGGTTGTACAGCAGTTGGGGCTCATGAAGGAGACAGAGCTCAAGAGACCAGTCCATAGCAGATCAGGCCACGAGATCTGACACGGGCCTGCACCCAAGCAAAAGGCAACAAGGAGCTTTTTCCCCCCTTTGACTCCTATTGAGTGTGTGGGGGGAGGCAGTGGGGGGTCTTGGAGCAGGAAATGTTACAATTGCTTGAATTAGTTGTTGTTTAAAGGGACAACTAAAAAGTGCACATAAAGATAAATGCCTCGTCTAAGTAAAGGAAGCAAAAACCCCTTCAGAAGCATACAGCTCTGCTGCTGTCACACTGAGCAAGTTTCTGAATATCTCTCGTGCTCCAGCCACTGGATGAGATGTTAAACTGAGGTCCCAGAGCAGGAGACAATGCTGACACAGTTGCTGATGCATGTAGTCTTTGTAAGTCGCTTTTCATGAAAAATGCATTCTACAACCACCTTCTAATTATAATTCTAAACATGAAGGCTATTTACCAATTATCTCAATTAGTTTGATGATGGAGAAATGTTATCCATCTTTCTAATTTACTACAGTTAAAGTTTGTAAAGTGTACCGACACCACAGGGAGCATCAAACAGCAGGGTGGAGTGTACTAAAGCACTAGACTAATTTACATTTGGAATAGCATTTCGGTAATTTGGGAAATTAGGTTATGAAGTTCCTGCAGCTATTGCCCCCTGACCTGAGCAATATGCATGACAGAACGTAAGATGCAGATGTTTATTGTGCCGTTAATTGGGGTTAATTGTGGACAGACGGTGGGAGGAAGACTCAAGGACATCACAGGCCCAGCGGTGATGGGACTGGTTACAGTGGGTCAGTGCTGTGATAATTGGGGTGAGGACGCTGTACCACGATGGCGAGATCCAACAGTCCCTGCCTGTCCTCTTGCAAGATGAAGGGTGCCACGAGTGACTGGGGGGTTAAATGAGAGCTGCTGCCTCTGTCAGGACACCATGACAGTTTGAAGATGCCACTCTGACCATAGCCATCACACTAAGGGGATTAATACGTGCACCAATGCATAGCATACATGAGAGACTAGGAGCCACAGTGTGATCCGATGAGTCCTCAGTATCTCCTGAAGAAATAAAACCGATATGAGAGCACAGGAGCTGGTAACCATGCTGTGTTCAGCGCTTAACTGGTGCAGTCACTAGGACTTGTCATCTGTTAAAATGTAAGGAAGGTTATGGGGGCAACAGGGGAAACCAAGCACCCAAAGGAAACCCACTCATGCATAGGGCCACAGGGACCCAGCTCTAACCACTGCACCACCATGCCGCTAAGCATGAAGGCCATAATTAGTTTAAATTATTTTATATTTTTCCATTTAAGAGCAAAACTTAAAACTTAAATCTTACCTGACAATGTGGAAGTCTCTGCCTACATTTACTTACTGAATATATCACCAGGACTGTAAGTGTTAAGATTATGTTTTTGTTCTAGAGCTTCTGTTTTGTAGCTCAGTAAATCAGGTCATATCTTACCAATGGTTAAACATATAAACTCATTTTTAGGGGGTGTAGAGAAAAAAATCTCCATTGGATGTATTTACTTAGACAAAATCATCAAAATTATGTTTTAGATAATATTCTTGTTACAAGGGAGGGCGAGCAGATTTAGGACTTGGACTGATGCATTGTGATTGCACCTGCCAATGTCTTGAGTTATTCACACACTGCTGCAATCCATCAGCAGGAAAACTTGTAGAAGAAATTAAACTTATCTAGCAACTTAAAGTACAACAGATGAAAAAAAGAGAATGTCGTTTTTTTGTGCTTTGTAAAGGCATTGAAGAAAATCCCCTTTGGCGATAAAGCTCACCCATTCCTTTGATCAATGATAGCATTTCACCCCCCACACAGCAGCAACAGTCCAGAATCTTAACGGAGGCCGTGTGAGTTTTCTTGCAAAGCTGTGGAAATGCAAGCTTACAATTCATTAGGGATTTTCGGGTTCTACGCAGAAAGCAGCAGACAGGAACCTAAAGGTATTTTGCTCTTCACGGCTGGATACGTCGCTTCATTAAATTGTTCAAGCTGAGCTTTAAGTAACTACATAATACCTAAATGGAGTACAGGTTTGCACAGCCAAGGATAAAGTTCAAGTCTCTGCTGGCCTCTTTTGGTTGTTCTTTGCAAATTAAGAAACCCACTCATGGGAGTAAAGATGAACTCAAAGAGGGGGAGGGGAAGAACAAAATGTCGTTGTCATCAATGTCACCATGCACTCTACTGGTACTAAAAGTAATATCACACCATCAATAAAGTAAAACGCTACTTAAGACACTTCTTTCATGTGCATCCAGGTTTAACGCTAGAGCTGCTAAAGGTACAGTAGCTTACAGGCTGGTTATATCTAGAACTGGCTGGTTGGTCATTTTTAGAGTTGCACGCATGTGAACTAAAACTGTTATTACGCCATTATCTGTGGTTATTAAGAACACCGTGCATAGCACAATTACATGCAAAAATTCCATTTTTGTCTGTCAGTTTTCACTGCCAATGTAATCATTGCACAATTATCTAAGTTTGTCTTACTTTTCGCTGCAGGTTGCTTTAGTAATGCAGTAATGATGTAAAATGCAAAAAATGTTGTAAAATAAGACACTCTCTTGGTCTGTCTATGTTCCACAACATTAAAACAAAGGTTCCCTACAATATTAATTAAACACTTTCAATGGTACCGCCCCACAAAACTAAAACTTCATATTTCTCTGGAACTAGGGGGGAAAATATTTTATTTCAGATTTCCTCAGTACAATATGGTTTCCAATACCTAACAGAAATTTAAACTACCTGAATTAATTTTCTGTTTGCAAACTACAGACAAGCATGTAAGTGACTTTTACTTTGCATTTCTTGTCATTTACATTTGCCAGGAAAAAAGCCACTGATTTTATGAGCTCACGTGTGTATGAATTCCTGTCCTCTGTAAATCAGACCACAGATAATTTATCTAAACCCACGAAACCACCTGTTTTACATTCCTTGGATGTTTCCAGGATATAAAGAACACTCCTCCCCTCATGGTCAATGAGAGACGGGGGGGGGGAACATTTGTTTTGCTTACAAAACATTTGTAGTTTGAGCCACTCGTCAGTGGGTTTACCCCTTTGTAGCATGACTCTGTCAGATCTCAGATGTCAAGCAAAGTAAGTCTGGGCCTTTTTGTGCTGTAGAGGTTGCGGTCCTCCAGATCAAGGTCCTGGCTACTTGATCATGACCTGTCACCTTTGGCACTTTTTTTTAAAACACAGGTGTCCTAATCCTGACTTACTAGATCAATTCCACTCAGGACTTGAACAATCTGGCCTCCCTTAAGAACCCCCTTAATTTATTTGGTGAAACAATTGTCCCATCTTTACCTGATCTGCTGTGTAGGACTATAGATGCAAAATGGCTGCTCCTATATTTAAAGATTTTTTAATCCTTTTGGAGGACAAGCTCTATGCAAGGAATAATTCTTATTATTGGTTGCTATATTATAAAATTGTCTGTCTCACACAGGAAGCACTGACAAACACTTTTGATTAACAAGGTAAGATGTGTTTTTCCACAGCTATCACAGAAGATTTCCACTACACAGATTTCCTTATACTGGGAATTCATGGCTAAATGGATCGTTCTGTAAAAAGGCTGTAGTAAATCCTAGTAAGGTTTAATGTTAATGTTGAAAGGAGCTCCTGGTCTCCTCTAGAAGAACCTAATCTTTCAAACTGGTTACTTCTGCCATCACCTTTCTCCCTGTCCCCTCCACCTCTAGTGATACGAGTGCAAACTGAAAACTACTCTCAGGTACTGATTCAGTGCTCATTTCAAATCCTCTGCCTCTCAACTGTGTACTCCCACATCAGAAAGTGTAGAAACAAGGAAGATCCACTGTGCTCCGCCCCAGAACTAGTGCCCTATAAGCAGTATGAAGGGGAGGTGTTGCTGCTGCCTGTTTATTTGCAAGCGAAGAGCTTTTCAGAAATGAACTGACAAAGCCCAAAAACAAAATTGTTTTCATCCAGAAAGATGTCAGATCGTTCTTTTTAAAATTTGTGTGTGCCTTACGACAGGAAACTTGCACTAATTTGCCTTACTTTTATGAGCTCGGGAAATGATCCAAAGCCTGATTATGATTATTGTTATGTTACAGCTCCTCAGTGTGATGGATGGCTATTCCTGAAATGTGTGTTTGTGTGACTGATGAACAGGGTTTTACGTGCTCTCAAACAGGCTGGCCGGGTTTTTTTTTTCCATTGCTGCACATTTACAAGACGCTGTGTAAATCAATAAAATATTGTAGCAGCAAAAAAAACAACAACTCTGGTTCCACTTCGTTGTTCAGTCTCTGAGTTGTATGCTGGCACAACCAGATCTAAACACACTTCATTACTGCAAACCAGTGGATTGCTTTTTCATTCATTAATATTAATAAGATGTCATTTGCACGCTAATTATATGGTGATTAGATGCTGATTAAGGTGCATGGAATGATTACTTACTACTCTGAATTTTAAGCTTCCACAAACAGCAAGGCTATTTATATGCTGTATCGAATTTTAATGAGACACTTATTGTGCATGGGCACCAACACTCCATTTAGACTACCTATGATTGGGGTTTTTTTTATTCAGTTTAAAATACAAATCTCATTTTGTATTTCATTTTCTATAAGTATTTTTTCCTTCAGATTACTGAATATCTAAGAAGAACGGTTGTTGCAAAGAAGAAAATAAAACATCCGAAGTTAGAATTTATGTAGATACTTCTGTCACATTTGTGTGGAGGTCATAAAGGATCTATTTTATGATTCATTCAAACAGACAAGTAGACAATATTCCCTAGTCATGGGCAGCAAAAACCATTCCAATGGCCTAGAACTGTGGAAATAGCAGTGCTTGAAGGGGTGTTGTTTTTGGATGTAACAATGACTAAAGTGTTAAAGGCAGCCAATTCCGGTGGCTTTTAAAATAGATTAATTAAAATATATACATCTTTGTATTCCACTTTAAATTTCCCTCAGTCCTAAATCGGTCTTGTATAAAATCTTTTTTCTTGTGTCATTTTTTCTTCCCACCAGCTCTGAATGGTGAGCTCCTGGGATAAGAGGCACACCTGTGGCCAGCTGGATAAAACACTCTATGTTCACTCTCTTCATTTTTCCCTTCAGTGCTCCTTTGGTTAAAGGTTGTTGTACAAAATAGTTCAACACATTTCGGTCAATAGCCTACTTCTGAGAAAAAGGTAAGTGTTATGTTTAATTCTTCAGACTCTTAATACTTACAGTGATTTAAGCAACCAATCCCTGAGCTCTGAAAAGGATATGAATTCCTGGGAATAAAGTGATGGGTTTTCATCTAATTCATGGTATGGAAGATATGCAAATCTTTCACTGGCTCTCTACTAAAGAATTAAACATGAAACTTAATAACTAATTAAATAATAAACTGATAAACAATTTACTTAAGAATTCCTGATTTTTCATTTTTTTGGTCTGTTTTAAATGGTTGTTGAACGTAGTTTTGCACAACTGTAAAAACAGAACTTGAACCACACTATTTTTGGTTAAATTAACCCTGCACATGGCCCTGACATCAGTAAGAAGATAAAGAATACAAATTTTGAAGGGAGAGATTCCAGTGCCAGTAAGGAAAAAAAGCCATGTTATAGCCAGACAGCATCTTTAATCTATGGCGCACACAGAGCTAAGTATTCTTTAAATTAATTAAGACTGGCACATTAATTTAGCTAGAACTGTGATTACCACTGTCAGCTTCAACTGCTCCTCAAGATTGCTCATTTCACTTCAAATACCTCTTTCCTCTATTTCAATGCATCACTCCTGAGACCTTAACATTCAATGGCTATTCTCCTCCCAGCTAGTCTAAAAATAAAGTCAATCAGTTTGCTTCTTAGTCAGACTTGCAAGCAGACTTGCACTTGAAGTGCAAACTTCTACATGCAAGCAAGCTGTCCCCTTTTAAGGCTTTACTGTGCTGGAATCGAACAGGTTGGCATGTTGGCGTAAATTTTAGCTTTGGTGTGTCTCAACACTGGGGCCCTGGATTCAATTCCAGACCTGCTTTCTGCAGGCAGCTTGTATGTGCTCCCCGTGTTTGGGCAGGTTTCCTCCAGGTGCTCCAATTTCCTCCTACAGTCCAAACACATACTGGTAGGTTAATTGGATTCAGAAAAAAACTGTCCCTGGTGTGAGTCCGTGTGCGTCTGTGTCTGGTGTAAGTGTGTGTATATCTGTGCTTGTGTCTGTGTGTGCCCTGCGATGGACTGGTGTCCAGGCTGTACCCTGAGTTGCCATCAATGCTTAGGCTCCAGCTCCCCCACGATCCAGTACTTGCCTGTAGCTTCCTGTTTTTCAGAGGCCTCCTGATTCTTAACCACAATCACTCACTGAGCTTAAAATCTTCAGCTTGTGGGGTCTGTCAAAGCTTTTAAAATCTGAGCTTTAGTCAGGTGAAACATTTTTGGTGACTTGTTTCATTTACCACGACCAACAGTGGAAAAGAAACAGATACCACCGTTTTGGGAACCCAACTAATGGGCACACGCCAAAAAAAGCATTTCATAACTGTGTTGAAACTAAACTAATGAAATGAAACTAAAAAAAAAAAGCGCTGTGCACTGGCTATTAAACAAATGTGTCCAATATAAAAAACAGCAATTTCCAGGTAATAAGCAAAGTAAAAGACAGGTGACCAATTGCAGTAAGAGAATCCCCATAGGGGTTTTGTGCTGTCTAGCTCTTTTGGAACTTAAGGCAACATTAATATTGTTTCACAAGTGAAATAAAAGTGCTCTGTTTGAAGGTCAAGATTAGACAGATGCCCCCCTTTTCCATTTGGGAACTATGCACATTCATAATCACAATAGCCGTAAGGCCTAAGCTGAGGAATTGAAAAATGAGATCCTCACACATGTAGCAGGGAAACCAGGAAAGGGAAGTAATATAACATACACAACACACCCTCACCCAGAAAAAAAAATCTTGTTCTCTTATGCTTCTAGAACTAAAGAACTTCATCAAAGTGTCATGAGGCCAGTCTCTTTTCATTATCTATAAAAGCTTTTCTTTTTCACTGTACCATCAGCTGAAGCACAGTGATTTGTCTTGTGAAGACATATTACAGTACTTTGACTAGAAAGAACAATATTGAAGAAGTTATAAAGCAGTCATCATAAGCATAAGCAGAAAAAAAAGATGCGCAAAATTCAAATTGACCAACGGATCAAAAATTCGAAAAAACGTAACATAACTTAAAATCTTAACATAATATCAAATGTTAGAATAAGCCACAGAAGAGAAAAAAAGTCTTGAGTCTTGGTTTAATAACACATAAAGAGAGTTTTAATAGCTTTGTGAAGAGAGTCTTCTGGTTCTTTATGCTTCCAACATAATGCTCCATTACTCACAAAGTGCAGTTTTGTTTTTTGGAACAGGGAGGAATCCAGGGCTCATAAAACATAAATTTATTGACACAGTATAGCTAACAAATAAGTTTGCCATGAAGGAATGAGAGAAAACCTTTAAACCTTTGCAAGTCAGCAATGGAATTTTAAAGCGAACATTTATCAGGTGGGCTTTTTATTAAATCCCAAAGAGGAGTTATGTATTAACAGAATTTTCAATTTTGTACTGACAACCGCCCATTGAGAACTTGCACAGACGTGTCAGTAGATCAAGTATTTACAGTAGTCATAGAGCTTTGTGTAAGAACTGAGGATCTGCCTCAATATAAACACACAGATCACAATGAAGAGCAGCACAGAATACAGTCTGTCCTTTGAAAGGATTTCCAGGATCCAAAACAAACTTTGGATTTTCTGTGGCTTGTAATGAAAAGTAATGTCATGTCAGTGACTGGTGTGGTGCACAAGCAGATGTTCATGTGAAAATTCAATGTTTACCTACTGAAACTGAATCTTTGAAAGATTCAAAACAGCAAAAAAAATGCAAAACAGCAGAGCAGAGACCCTTCACTTTGGGGAAACCAAAGCTACAATTAACATACCCATATACTGTATATACAAATAGTCCCTGAATCTACAATCTTGCTCCACCAGAGATGCTCTCCTAGATGTTTTATGAGTGGCTTTAATCATAATCATGGCATAAAAGAATATTACACTGCACACAATGATTGGCTAAAATATGTCTTGAAGTACTCAGCTGGACCAACAAAAATAAAAAAACAAAAGACAGGCTTGGTATCCCTATTCAAGAAGGCTCAACATTACTGCAGTCTAGTAGCATTCAAATGTGGAGAGAGCATTAAGTCGGAAATTCTACTCTACAGCAAATGGAAAATGTTGGGGCCTTCTGTTCCTGGATCGTGTTCTTAAACATTATCATCTACTAGAATGAAACTGCTAGAACATTCAAAACCCAAAACAAAGCTCCACATATCACATCTAAAGGGGCATATCAATGTGATTCGACACAAGAAAAGATACATCTATCATCCATTTGTGATTGAACTGCTGTGCGGTTTCTAGTACATTCACAGAACTGCAAAAGTGGAATCTGAACAACTTATCAGAGAGGAATTGAACACGCTCTTTCCTTCATTATTTGTGAGAGAAAACTCATTTATCCCTCTGGTATTCAAGAAATTAAATTTCTTTTGAAACAATGCTTTCTTTTTTGTCCCCCAGCTTTTATTCCCAGCTTCCATGAAAAGTGGGCAATTTATCCCAGTCCATGAGCCTGTGTCACCCGCCGCACTGCAGAAACAAAGAGATAGTGTGCAGGCCATTTAGAATCATTAGCCAAGGCCACATTGCCAGGGAAATGTGACATGCCAAATCCATCACAGGAAGACTGAGTACAATGCAGACACTTGGTAGAAATGTCTGGAACCGTGGGAGAAATTAAAAAAAAGAAAAGATGTGAGCGTTCAGGAGTGTTGGGGCAGGCTATAATGATGACGGAGGGTTATTTTTGGAGGCTTCCTGTGAGTGACAGCCAAATCAAGGGAGGGACAGGTGTCATAGCTGTCGTGAGGTGAGGGATGAGTGAAGATCGCAATCGGCTGTGTAGAGCACCAGCCTGGGCTGCCAATGATCACGTTGGCTTGAGAGAGCAGCTAAGGGACTGGGGACTGGCGAGGGCAGATGGTCGTTCTCTTTTATGCACACCTTTTGAAAAACAGAAGTATTGTAGGCTTTATATTCACTGACTGCAAATGAGTGGAATGGCATTTATAATGCATTTCACCATGAAAAACTGCCTTGTCTGAGGTACAGTTGTTCCAACCTGCCAAGCATTCACACTGCACACCCCAAGTAAGCCAAACACAAATCACCAACCGCAAAAGGCTGATCTCCTGGTTTGAGAGGTTTGGACCTTGACATGACCTGAGGGATCAGTGCAATGATTTCATCGGTACATTCTCTCTGAACAAGGGTCTCCTCCTGCCCTGCGAGACCTACCATCAACCATTCTGCACCATTAAAACTCTCCTGAACAGCAGAACTTAAGTGCAGAAATTCTTAGAATTCTCTTTCATGCTGGAGAGGGCTGAAAACTCACCCAGTAAATATGAAGTTCATTTCCTTGTTGTCTTTTTTATTACTTTAGGGTTCTGCCAACTACATCTAGAACTGCATTACAGAGATGGGCACTCTTCCAGAAACTAATTGTGGAATAACTTTTAAGAACCCACTTCAGCTTGGTAATTAACTCAGTTTGACACACAATCAAACTGAACAGAACAGAATCTAGGAAATAATGTTGAAGGGTGTTAACAAGTGAGAAATTAATTATGTCCAACCTAAGTTTTAATTAGGTTTTTTTTTTTCAAAATTACTGTAGTAATAAAACATCCCTGAACGTTTAGTGTAATCCAAATGTGGTGTATCACTTTCAGCCACTTAATCATTTGGAGCAGATATTTTGTAAGACACTCTGTAGCTGTAGCTGCTGATACAGAGTTCACCCTCAAGGCTTTGTAAATGTTGTGTATTGCATATCATGTAAAGACATCTTTGAAAGTTTTCTCACGTTTTCTAAAGTATTAAAAGCTGATGGGATAAATCCAGATGTTTAAAGCCCTTCTTAAAATCAGTTTCCAGAAAGAGAAACACAGAACAAACCTTTCTCCCATTCACCATTATACAGTAAGTACAATTACCACCATGTCAGAGTAGGTGGCAGCTCCCTGTATGAGCACTTTCACCACTTTAGATGATGATAACACTGAGGAAGAGAGAAACAGCAGCCTTTCATTTCACACCTTGCTGAGGAAAATTTCAGCTTTCATTAATTTTCACAGAGTTCAGTTTTGGAGATGTTTGAAGAACATCCTTCTGTTAAAGTAGCAATTGGAGACTTTACTATTACATTTGAAAAAAAAAAGAATTTAGACAGTCATGTTCCATTTTATATTGCAGCATGCTCTTGCATTGAAATATCAAAGGTAAAAGACATTCATCACCTTTTGCCACTGATATCCAGCAAGCATTACATCTGTAGTTTCAACAGCATAATTTCAGTGCAAAAGTGCATCTTAAGGCTAGGTTTAAGGTTACCTAGTAGTTGTAGCAAAACAGTCATTCTTCCTTTCTAGAAACCACAGACTTCAGCTGCTCAAAAAATAGAGGACTTATCAGGAACCTACAAAGGGTTGTAGAGGTCTTTAACAGACTGCCAAGCCAGTTAAAGGAACAGCTTGATCAGATTGGTAAGATTGCTCTTCTCAGCTTTCACCTTTACCTCAATGTTCTTATTCACTTTGTGTAATGAACCATTTGTTTACAAGGCACAATTAGGATCTAAAACTCAGTTTTGTAGAAATAATATTGGCTTTTGCCATTTAGAATCTCAAAATACCAGCCCTTTTATTAAAACTGGAGAGGGTGCAGCCTTTTGGCATCATGGTGTGTCACCCAATACAAACTCCTCAGAGGAACCCCACACACCCCTTGACTAAAGAAAGCAATACAAGCCTGAGAAACAGTGATCAGATCCTGAGCTAAGCAAGCCAGTGTCCCTGTTCAAAACCATTTTTTATTCATCTGATTGCAAGTTGATATAAGTGAATAATTAAGGGTCTGAAAGGTGGGGAAATCTGGAGTGCATGATGAGCAGCCCACAACAGATGCCAATACAGGCGCTTGGATGAAAACAGGAACATGTGAGAATGTCCTGTACAATCAAAGCAAATAATGCAGTATGAGCCGCTGTCCTCAGTGCTGATTGTAGTAAGTGTCCATTACAGTTGAATACAACACATCTGTTTGAGAGTTGGCTTACATTTTAGGGGGCATTACTCATTTGCAATCGGTGCACGAGAGAAAGATAAGAGAAGCAACCGACAAGACCCCTCTCGAGGGTGCTTTCTGCAGACAAGATGTGAAAAGCATGCACAAAAATCACGGCGGAATTGGGCTATCTATAAATAGACAGCAGCTCATAATTCAGAGCTTCACTTCAAGGTGATCCAATTATAAACCCGTAAATCGTTTTTTTTTTCCCCAAACTTTCATACGCATTCCAGCTGTGTTTAACCATTAAGGTCACAACAAAAAAATATAGATATTTATGCCCCTCCCTACTTTTTGGCTCAGCCATTCCTTCCGTCACATGGAGAGAGGTAAAAAAGAATGGTGTTTTAGGATGTATTACAGTATTTTACAAAGGTATTCACCCCATTTCAGCAAAGTCCCATTTTGTTGAATGACAAATGATAGATATTTTTTTAAATCCAAACTGAATGCCATTTTTAAACAAGTCTACCAACTTTGCACACAGGGGTGATGCAAAGTCTTTCCACAGATTTTACTGGCTTTATTTATAAGAGAGGGGACTCCTGAGTGGTGCAACCTTTAAAGGTTTTAAGCCTAGTCCTTTTTATGACAACCTGTGCCTTGCTTTTGTCATTCATCACCCCTCTAAAGAATGTGAGAGTGACTGTAACATCACTGTGTGAAAAGCATGGGCTCCAGTCATAGAAGCTGTCAAGGCATGGGCTAGGCAACTCATCAGGAGATACTTGCAAAGGTAAACCCAATCTGTTTCTTCCAAAGTGCATTTGTGTTTCATCTGGCTTTTTTGCAACTTGTTTTCTTTTCAACCCTTTTGTGAGGCACTGCAAAACTGTTGTCCAACTCATATTCACAGCCCTTGCTATATAAACAATGGACTCCAGCATGGATGTCATCAAGTTTTCCCTGTTTTCCCTCCTACCGTCCGGTAAACGGTACCAAAGCATTCAATCAAAGACCAAAATATTATGGGAACAGCTTCTACCTCAAGGCAATAAGACTGCTAAATAGCCAAGCTGCAGTTCCTTCAGCAAATCAAATATGGCTACATGGACACACAGTTTTTATTGTATTCGCAATACTGCACTACTTAGACATAATGTACAGTACTGCATACACCCTGGACACATAGCAGCTCTATTTATATTGAGTTTTGTCTCAGTTTATTTTATTCAATTTCTATTGCACTTTTATCTATTATTATGTAACCTTATTTTGTAACTTTAATTTTGTGATTTTCACCCCCCCCAGTGAGCTCGGAGAAAGACATTGCATTGCCAGCAACTACTGTTGTACGCTGTATTGTTGTGCATTTGATAAATAAACGTTGATTGATTGATTGATTGATTGATTGATTGATTGATTGATTGATGTCTGCATCAGGCCCTGAAATATGCACAAGACACCGAGATAACAAAAGAGAAGAGCAGGACAACTCCTTTTTGGGAAAAAATGAAAGCTTATGAAGATCTTACCTATCCACCTCATGACAGATGTCATGATCTGAAGATACTTGGTTTTCTGAGCATTGAAGAAGGTAAAAGGACCCAAGAGCAAAGTAAAGATGGTCTGTAACAGAGAAAAGAATGGAAATGTATTAAACTTTAGTACCATTGTAGACCTCCAGAGTTCCTGAAAAATCATGTCAATCAGCTTCTTTAAAATCCCACCTTAAAACATAGTCTTACCAGCATCACAGAAGGAGTTCATGCTTCATATAAAGAGCTTTATGATGAAAATTATTAAGGATTAATGTGCATATACTTTATGAGCCCAAAACTGATCGTTTCCAGAAAAATATTTACACTTAAAAGTTTACAAATCTATCATACAAACTTTCCAAATGTCAGTTTGTTGTTTGTGCAGGTGCGGTGCTGCTTTGAGCTCCTGGGAAAATGTTAGCTGCAGGTGCTGAAGAAAAGGCTTTCTCTGACTTTGCACACCGTCAGACACATCATGTACTCAAAAGCGCTTACCTCTGAACTGAATGCATCCTAAAAATGAGCATAGTGGAAATATAATAAGGCATTGTAGGAAAACTGTTCTATTATTGATTAATAGCTTTGGGGAAAAATACTCCTACTTAATGGCTAGCAAAGGAGTGTACATTTGTTATGAATTTACTTCTAAATTACGGGACTTGTCAATGACTTAGATTTTACAGAAAGTCTACTTCAATTTGTAATAGCCAGACCATGTTGGACTTAAACAACCTGGTAACTGGTCATCTCAGTACTTTCAGTAAGTGAGAAATCAAATATTTTGTGCACTATGTTTTGCTTTTTACATGTGATTGCTTTTCTGCTTTTTACATGTGATTTAAAGCACAAAAAAAGAATCCCAGGGAAGGGGTTCAGTATATACCGTAAGGAAACTCTTCCACCCATCCAACCGGACATACCTACAGAGTGTGATTAGATAAGAAGACTTGGATTGTTCTGTTTTTTTAACAGTAGTATACTGTAGGTGCAGCTAAAAACCTGAAATTGCTGAATTCTAATCACAAATCTGATAATGTAACAGCCACTGCATCACTTCATCCAGTGGATGTTGTGCTCATGCAGTTAAGACTATTAATGATATTTGCTTTATTTATGCAGTTCTGGAGATCCAACCCAGTCAGAATTACCAAAGGCCCCTGCAATCATGTTTTTTTTCTGTTTATATAAAATTACAGAACTGTGTTTCCAAGGCACATAAGTACAAACAAATGACAGATGGATAGACACCAAAGAAATGCATTTAATATTTGCTTTGGGCAATGACTACGGATGCATATAAAAAGCCACTGTCTATTAGACTCATCAGAAGCCAGCTTGAGGGGGACTCCAGTATATGTTGGTTTATTTCCTTGTAGATCTGGACCAGATTCATCTGCTCCTATCATTAATGGAATTGATGTAGTCCGGAAGCCAGCAGCTAGGAAGGCAAAGGACATGTAACCAGTAACAAGGCTAGAAAAGCAATTTCAGTTGAGAGACGTCTAAGACGCAGGTTTTGCCTGGAAAATTTACAAGCAAGTTGATATGTGCTGTCAACGAAGATCCCACCCCTGAATCATCCCTCAAAATAATTAAAATTGACAACAACACCAAGAACATAAGAAAACCCTGAGTGACACTACTGCTGAAGTGCCTGGTGGAGAATAAGATTAGCAAAGACAAATGCCTGTTGCAGTTCAACAGCTGGGGCCTGCTCCTTCAAAACCATTTCCTGATGTTAAGTCTCAAGTTTCTTTTGTTTAATATTGAGAGGTTTCTCACTCTAAGGCCCAAAAAAGGACTGCAAATTAATTTGGACTGTGGATTCTTTTTAATAAGAACAAATCCTCACCAAACAGTTCTACCAACCAATTAGCAAAGCCATTCTGTATCACGTACATGATACAGCATGCTGCCCTTGAACATTTGAAAAAGCCAAGGCTACATTGCTGTACTTTCCTGCAAGATGTTATTTCTTACAGAAAAAAACAACATAAGAAAGGATTAATCTTAAAATCATTTAACGAAAGAAGAGCAAAATTTTAGTACAGCTGGGATTTGGCTGCACTTTATGGGGTGATGTACTGTATGTGCTGCTGATGATAACAATGCTTATTTTTAGAGGGGATACTGTAGAAGCAGACCACTCAAGTTATAATTAGGAATCTTTTTTTCCCTTTCCTCAGTCCCAGACAAACACCTCATACATCAGAGTGAAAGGCTCTTTAGGCAAACAGACAGTAGAGAGATTTGGACTATTAAAGAACAGGTGTGATGTGCAAATTAGCATTCCGTCCAGCCAACTGGCAGAGCAGTGGGGCATCGCACCCAGGGTGAGAACATGAAGGCCCTGGAGAAGGTTTGAGGTTTGTAGGGAAAAAAAAGAATCTGTACGCACTTCCTAGATGTTTTGGGAGATTTTGGGGGGGGAATACAAGGTTATGCTATCAAGACCACAAGAGGCAAAATTTTTCCTCCTGCATCACACCCAGTGCCCTTCAGAGAGGTAGTGATCAACCTCTCTTTCTGAAAGCTCTCAGACCTGTTCATTTGTGTTCTCCTGGCACTTTCCCAAGTGTTTGATTAATGTCTCCTGTTGTGCTGTGGCTAACTGATCAAAGCCATATCTCCAATGCATAAAAGCAGGATCTCTTTCATAAAAACAAATAAATATGGAAATGTATATATTTAATATTATTCAGCTTGAATTTCCATGCTTCCATGCAAATATTCCCAAAATATGCTGCAAGGCATGAAATACCAAGAGGTCAGTGAGTCATACTGCTGACTCACCAACTTCCTAAAGTGAGTCAACTTCACCAATACCTAAAGTGGCTCTAATTAAAATGCATTGAGGAAGGACCTCTTTCCAAATCTGCATCTACTGAATGTTTGTAATTTTGGCCCTTGTTTTTTTAGTTGCTTAAGTACAACTGATGTACCCAATTTTCCGCCATGTTTCTGCTGATACAGCCTTTTGCTTGCCAACTGTTTCATTTCCACCAAAGTCCTGGGCAGGGATATCTGACAAGAAGCGTGAGGAGGAAGGAAATTAGTCTCACACAACACTGAGCAGACCACAGATTAAACAAAATCACAGGCCTGCAACATTCTCATGTATTCAATATCAACAAGCAATAATATATTATGATATTATTGAGTTTATAATATTGCACTTCACTAGCTGGTCTGTTGAGTTTACAAGTCAATTGTATGTATTTTTATTCCACAGCAAAACTACCTCCCCAGGAATTTTTAAAGTGTTCTGGAATTGTTTTAATGGTAGTAAGAGAAGTAAATGTAGTAAGAGATAGGACACCATTGTGATAATTTACTGTGGTACATTTACCACAAGCTTTCCACACATTTTCTGTGGATTTATTGTGAGTTACCTGTGTGACTTTACAACACTTCAGTACACTAGACCATAGAAATACCCAAAATGGGACTAATATAGTTACAATTATACAACATGGTTTGGCATAGTCCACCCATTATCAGAGAGCTGCTTCTTGGTGAATAATTATAATAATAATTGCTTACACTTATATAGTGCTTTTCTGGACACTCCACTCAAAGCGCTTTACAGGTAATGGGGACTCCCCTCCACCACCACCAATGTGCAGCATCCACCTGGATGATGCGACGGCAGCCATAGTGCGCCAGAACGCTCACCACACATCAGCTATCAGTGGGGAGGAGAGCAGAGTAATATAGCCAATTCATAGAGGGGGATTATTAGGAGGCCATGATTAGTAAGGGCCAATTGGAAATTTGGCCAGGACACCAGGGTTACACCCCTACTCTTTTTTCGAGACGCGCCCTGGGATTTTTTATGACCACAGAGAGTCAGGACCTCGGTTTTACGTCTCATCCGAAGGACGGCGCCTGTTTACAGTATAGTGTCCCCGTCACTATACTGGGGCATTAGGACCCACATGGACCGCAGGGTGAGCGCCCCCCGCTGGCCCCACTAACACCTCTTCCAGCAGCAACCTTAGTTTTTCCCAGGCGGTCTCCCATCCAGGTACTGACCAGGCTCACACCTGCTTAGCTTCAGTGGGTTGCCAGTTGTGAGTTGCAGGGTGATATGGCTGCTGATATGGCTGCTGAAGGTTACGGCTAGAGTCTATCCAGGAAAAGTAAGGCATAAGGTAGGATGCCAGTTCGTTAGAGTATGTACACATTCACACACAAGCGTATAGGGGAAAATTAGTGGTCCAAAGTAAGACAATCAAAATTGTAAATTTACTGTGGTGAGGTACTGTGAGAGTCGGTATAGAAAATAGATAAGAGAAAACTGTTTATACTGTACTTCACAAAATGTATATGGGGCAGAAAATGCAGTATGAATTTATGTCTTCCTTTTTGTATATACGTACTGTTCAGTAATGTGGTAATGTCACACTTTGTGTTTAGTTTATTGAAAGAACTCAAACTGAGATTAACAGTAAGACAATATTAAAAGCTCTTTAAGTTCAAATTCAGTACCAACTATAATTTAACTGCGCTTAAAAACTGGAGAGAAGTGGGATGCAAAATAACTAGAAACAGCCTCTCCCTCCGAGGCTGATGCTTATTGAAAGGTAAGGAAAATGACAAAGCTCCCAGAATGGTGCCTATAACCTCATGAATCTCAGCATCTCCTCCAAATGCCTTGAGCAAACAGCAGCTGACAGCAACAAGTCTGCATTCGTTTACCTCACCTGCTTACCACTGGCACACTGAGACTGCTCCCTCACTCATCACATCTGTCATTTGCTTAAATATTTTTGTACTTTTTACTTGGGAGCATACTCAAAGTAGCTCAGGCCTCTTTTCACCTGGCAATTTGTGATTTGTAAAAATGATAACTGAGACAGGGCAGCACGGTGGTACAGTTGTTAGCATTGTTGTCTTGCAGCACGGGGACACTAGGTTCAATTGCTAGGATGCTATTTGCATATAATTATTGTTTATAATAATAATAATAATAATAATAATAATTGCTTACACTTATATAGTGCTTTTCTGGACATTCCACTCAAAGCCCTTTACAGGTAATGGGGACTCCCCTCCACCACCACCAATGTGCAGCATCCACCTGGATGATGTGATGGCAACCATAGTGCGCCAGAACGCTCACCACACATCAGCTATTGGTGGGGAGGAGAGCAGAGTAATGAAGCCAATTCATATAAGGGGATTATTAGGAGGCCATGATTGGTAAGGACCAATGGGAAATTTGGCCAGGACGCCGGGGTAACGCCCCTACTCTTTTCAAGAAACGCCCTGGGATTTTTAATGACCACAGAGGGTCAGGACCTCGGTTTTACGTCTCATCCGAAGGACGTTTATGTTCTCCCTGTGTTCTCCCAGCATGACAGAGAGGAAAGAGGGGTTTCATGGCAAATGTGACAAACGGGAAAGTGGTTTTCGATCTCAGGGTTGGTTCAGTCCAAGTTCTTCAGTGGAAGATAGAGGAAGATAAAACTGCAGAAATCATTCAAGCTTGTACTTTTTAATTTAATAAATCTAAGAACAAAAGTAATTAACTAATGAACAGGATACCCCATACAATATGGGAGTTTTGAAATAACTCAAAATACTAGTATTATACCTCACCTTACTTATAGCTGGAACTATCTACACATTCAGTCACTAATTATTTTTCCTCTGTGCTTCTGCTATATATTGGACATTTGAGTTTCACATGCTTCACAGGACACAATCTGAAGAGATTTCAATTAAATGTTTTCCACTGATAATGAAAATAGTTTGAATATATTTAATCGTTTGACGTTTTTTCAAGAAATCCTACCGATACATTCTCTCTATGAAAGATGCTGTCACCACACACTCCATCATAGTAGTCTACAGTCACGGTGCTTTTCAAGATTCAGTAGGTAATCACAAATGCAGCAGAAGCAAAGAAATAGTTGTGCAGGTTAATTTGTCATTGTTATTAGAAAGGACACTGGTGAACCCTTTACAAAACATTCCTGTTATTAGTTGGCAAAGAATTGCACTTACTAAAAACAATGAAATGTTCATTAAAAATATTTTTACTGTTAACTGAGTTAAAGGCATGAAATTAAAGAGAGACTTTAACCACTTTTTGTGTAGTCCTAAGGTCCAGTTTTTGGCATTTTTAAAATAAATGACCCTGTCTGCGGATCCACAGAAATGCAATAAGTCCTGCCATATTAAAATTAAGCTCTCGAAGACAGCCTGGAGGTGCTCAAATTTAACACACTGCAGCAACTGTGGCATGAAGATCAGTATTCCGTTGTTTGTGCCTCCTTTTTGTGCTTGGTATATATTTACACTGCTGCTTATCTATACTCATGAATTGAAAACTTATGACAATCCATGATGATATTTATCTAAGGTAAAGAAACTGTCTTCACCTGGACTAGAACAGTTACCCCACTTTAAAAAAAAAAATCAATACTTTATTGCACAACACTTAACACTAAAAAAATAGTTTTCTTGAATACAGATCCGAAACCTTCCTTTACTGGACCACTGTCACCTTGATTGAAACTCTGAATCCCCTGTTTTTTTTAAAGTAAAATTTACATTTAAAACACCATTTCTACAACCCTGCTTCTGTCAAAAATACTGTATAATAGCCCTCATGTCCAACACAAACCACTACATTATTTTTCAATATATTATATCAGGAAGATAGGGATATAAATTTAAAGGTCTTGAAATTAGGGTCCTACAGATTTAGCAGTAATTGATTGACCTCTAAGAAGAAGGCCATTCTTGCGTTCAATCCTCTCATGAGTCTGCAGTGTCCTTTCCATCACAAGACAGATAAAACAAAAGCTCCTCACTGGCCTCACAAAACAATCAGACTTTCCCATAAATAGCCTTGTCAGGGCCACACATCTGGCACATCTTTGCTGAGCGATAAATAAAGCACTCAGTGTAAGGAGAGCCAAGTTCTCACTGGGAGATGCAGCCAAAACCACCACTCCAACTGCTGCTCACTGTCTGATGCATTATCAGGGCCCTGACTCAAAGCTTCAGCTGAAGCACAGGCTCCAGGTATGATACAGACAGAGTTGGGAGTCCTGTGCTGAATTCCTGGCCTTTGGGGTTACTAAGTCACATTTGGTCTGGGAAGATGGCAGTTTTAAAACCCACACTGTCTTATAGATATGATTATTTGATGTATCATTCTATTTACAATGCAAAAAAATCTATGGACCTCTTAATTATCTCACATTCTTAATGTTCCAACTTCTCTATGATGACGGTTTTAAATTGCATTCTCCACTAGCTATTAAATGTAAAAGCTGTCTTACCTTAAGTATGCCTTGACAAGAGAGGCTCAGATAAAGACACATTTAACCTTCGAGTCTGCTTCCGTCCCGAGGAACCAAAAGACAAAAACTATCTACAACAAACAATCTGATGACCAATCAGATTCATTTATGAATCAGGCATTTTTAATCAGTTTCAAGTCACAGTTAGATTAAGGTGTTTCAATTTCTTTCTGGATACTTCGGTAAAAAATATCACTTACGATGAGAAAACATTAGCACATGTCTGTGTAGTATTAGTGCACAGGGGTTTGTCTTTTTTTTGTATTATTTCAGGGAAGAACTACAAAGGCAGGTAAACACAGGTGATTAAACACATCCCAGAATCTTGTTTGTGATTTCTCCCTACAGATTCTCTCTCTCCACATTGTTAAAAATATAGTTTTAGTTTATCAAAGGCTTTTACACAATTCAGTTAATCAAAAGATCAATAAACTCAAAATTACACCTATTCAAGCCTTTCAAATTGACTTCTGACCCTGTCAGACAGCACAAATTGGTCCACTTCAGGGCTTCTTAGCAATTACTTCCTACTTTACTATGGCCCAGGAAGTCATGGATCCTGAAATTTTAAATAGTGCTTGTGAGTTCTTAAACATTCCCATAAAGCCATTAGATTTTACAAAAACAAAATCCAGCAAAAATAGGGCAAAACCAAACTGAAGCCCTGACAGGCTCTGCATGGTTTTCGCTACTCACTGCCAAGTTTTTGCTAAGTACTGCTGAGGGCCTGATGCCAGTCAAGCTAGGCCACTTGACCTGGCATAACTCAATGCGACCAAGGCAAGGCTGTTCCCAAGCTTGACGCTTAGCAGCTAGAGCACTGCAGTTTCTGAAACCAAATACATTGACGTTGTATTTGGGTGCAACTTAAATGATCACTTTTCGAATGAGAAGGTTGAGATGAGATGGTTCCTTTCAGCAGCGCAGACTGTGAGAAACATCGTTTTACAAAGATATCATGCCCATGAACAGTAAAAACAAGGAAAAAGAAGCTAGCTTATTTAAAGCTTAAATGCTGATGAAAACGTATCCTGACACCTGTGTTGTTCTTTTCACTTACTTTCTGTATTCATCTGCTTTTTACAAAAAATGGCATTCCTTTCTTTTAAACCAGTTTTTTACAGTGGTAAACTTGCCTACTCTACTTGAGGAGTACAAAACATTCACAGGTCTCTCAACATGTTATTCACGTACATCACAAATGAACAATAAAAATAAATAAACTAAGAAGCAATAATATTAATTATCTAAAAAATAGATGCCATCCGATGTAAAGGACATTTTTGCTATCGACTATGACCTAAGCTGTATCATCATTAAACAATTCTGTCATCACACAGTGTCTGGCCTGAGTAAATCATTTTTCATCAAGAGCTCGACAGAAGTCTGCAATTCACCATCTCAACCTAAACCCTAGATATAAAATCTCCCCCGCACAGTGGGAGGCTCCTCAATCTAACAACTGGATTGTACAGCGGCCTTCAGCCAGTGACAGACATATTTCATAGCTCCTCTTGTATAAAAACAAATCTGTTTGCTCCAAACTGAATCACCATGCTGCCTTCTAACAATCTGAGGAGACATCTTAATAGTGACTCCCAAACCAAAATAAAATTTGTGCCTGTGACAGTTTGAGGACTCGAGAGCAAGGGCAAGGAAAAAAATATTTAACATTCAACCCTTTCTTGAAAGGGAACAGTGCTCCATTTATACATTTATTCATTTAATTTTGTTTTGCTCTTCTCTTGTAGTCTCTTGCATCAAAAAATCTCAGCCCTTTGTTCAGTTTCTCCCAGAAAGTGCTTACGTTTCCCTTATGCTGCAAAAACAAATAAAACAATGTCCAGCAAATTTTTCAGAAGGCAAAATGGTAAAAGGTTTTGGTCCCTTTTTTGAAGATAAGTATCTTGCTTCAGTGGCAGATGAACATTATTGAAGGAAATTCATTTTGATGGAAAGAATTGGGGATAAAAATCACTTTGGATGGCCAGGAATACATTACAATAGGAGATAAGGGCTTGGACCTGATATTGTAGGTTTCATAAAAGATAAATCCAATATTTGTAGCTCTGCCAGATTGAAACAGGGAAGAAAATCATCGTCTTTTTTCCACCACCAATCAATAATTAAATTCTTCCAAAACATTTTGCTCTTTTGCTCCTCCTTTCTGGAGCAGACTCTTTCTAGTGCTACTACTACTGTTTCAAAGAACACCCTTCCTTGAAAGGACTGGGTCTTTGTGCCCATTTCCTCACTGGGTGTTTCCCAAACTACAACAAAGGTAGAGAGCATAATAGTGACATCAGAAAACAAACTGTGTTGCTGTGGTTGAACATCAATCATTTCTGTATCATTGCTTCAAAACTGTAATTGAATACGCATCTTCACTGTGCAATAGTATGTGAAATAAGTTCTTAAAGAGCAAAATGTCCAACTGTAAGAATGTTGATAACCCCCAAACTTTTAAGTATAAATATGGGTAACAAACACCCTTTTTCTTAGTTTTTTGCTTCCCTCCCTCCACCCTAATAGCTCCTTGGCTTATTATACCTAATAAGGGAGTTCCTACAGCCCAGGCCTCTCCCCCATGAAATAGCTCAATGCTAGGATTAGCCCAAAGAGATCTGATTTATATTACGCTGGGCAAACGTCCCGAGATCGAATTCTTCCGCGACAGGGGTACCTTTAAAGCGGAGACGACGGCACCGAAATTTTTTGGCGCGCCCTCTCTTTAAAGCCCTGGCCAAATACGAAGACAGTACGTACAGTTATAATTCAAACGGAATTAAAAACTACACATCCCAGTTACCATGGTGGTGCTTGTGATCATTGCGTTTAACCAACGAAACAGGGCGAAAAACCAGTCACATGACTTTGGGGCAGAGTTTCGAAAGCTTAACCTATCAGCAACAAAGCGAAATTTACACGATAGGCTACCTCAAACTGTCAGTTACACGACTGTGTATGTCGCTTAAGCCACTCCTATTTGGCATTTTAGTTATGGAGGCGAGAAGACGCCCCCCCCCCCCCTCTCTGGGTGTCTGATTTGCCGCCATGTTTAACCGTCCGTGTCCGAATCGCAGTAGCTACGCGTATGAAATAAAGTTCATCCCAGCTACAAAACATATATATTTTTGTGGTAAGAGGGCGCAAAACATCAGTATTTACTGCTATTAATTACTGTACGATTTATAGTTGAAATCTGAGCCTAGATATAAAGTTAGATATAAAGTTAAAATCTCGACAAAGCAATGTAGGAAATACAGAGAAAAGAAATCCTTTCTGACATCTAAAATCAGTTTCGATCAAGGTCTCTAAAACGAACAAGAAAAAGAGGATTTTCGGAGGGCAATTACGCTGTGTTTATATAGGATAAGTGATCTATGAGCAATCTAATTTCTTGTTCGTTTAAAACAGTGAAATGTCAGCTGCAAAAGATCGCACCAGAAACAGCACTCTCTCTGCCCGTCATAGACGTTCAGGAAAGGCTGAATGAAGTCATGTCAAGAACAATAATTCGGTGATCAATAATAACAGTTGTAGGACAAGAAACAAAAGATAATGAAAACTTCTTTAGGCTAAAACTCAAGTTCATTCTACAAATTAAGGCAAATGAAAATTCAGGATGTTAAAGTGCTAGAGGTGTAAAAAATACAAAAATGCACATGAGTAAAAAGTTTTAGAAATGGAGCAGGTGTTGCTTTGAAATAAGCAAACAGAAAAAAAGCCATGACTAAAGTGCAGAAGAGGGATGCAGGAACACTTGCTTAGATATACAAAACAAATCACAAAAAGGTGTATGTTACAAAAGAACATGCAAACATGTTCATCATGTACATCAATTTCCCTTCACGATCAATAAAGTCTTATCTATAAACATGAAACAGAGTGAGGAATCAGAAAATTAGCATGCATAAAAAACAGCAATTCTGTCAATAAGCCCTAAATGAATTAATAGCAACCATGGTTTCATGGAGGGCTTCTCAGATAGTTGGGCATTCAGGTAGATTGCCAGGTGAAAGGATTTGTAAACATACTTTGTTAAAGCAAGTCAGTTTTTTCTGCAACACATAAAATACATTTTTCCAATAAAGTTTAGCCTTTGTCACTAATGAAACCACTAAATAAAGACATAAATATAGAAATCTTAAGATTTTGTTATTCAATGTTGGTAGCAGGATGAACTGTGCTAAGTGTATATTTTGTCGCAGCTTTGCTGCAAGATGTTAACAGTGAAAAAAGGTATTTAGAAATGAGTTATTTCAAGAAGAAAATGTTCAGAATAATTGCAAATCTAGCAGGATAGAGAAAGCACAGAAAACAGGCAGTTAGATTGATCAGATTAGTATGAAAAGTTATTTAGCAAAGGGAATGAGAAGAGTGACAAACTAGTATGCTTTAGATCTTTTTATCTGAACCAGGGAAAACTGATCATGTTTCTCTATAACAATAATAAAAAACTTTATTTTATATATCACCTTTAAAAGTGGCATCTCAAAGCAATACAGTAGATATAAAAACAGATATAAGAAAGACAAGCAGTTAGAGGTGCTACCAAAATTAGAAAATGAAGCAGATACAGACACTAAGTCTTCTGAAAAGAAAGGTTCTGAGGTTAGATTTAAATGCACTCAGGGTACGTGACTGATATCACTGGGAATACAAATTGAGAGCTCTGGGGTGCAGCTAGAGAAGACCCTGTCACCCACAGAATGTAGATGTTCTTGAGGACAGCTAGAAGACCAGAGTCAGACGGACAAAGGTGGGGAGTAGACAGACAATAAGCCATATACTGTAGGTACTGAATGAGGATGAGGATTTTGAAGTTGACTCGAAACCTGATAGGTAACCAATGCAAGGACTTGAAAACAGGTGTAATGCATCCCTGATAGGATTCTCGCTGTCATATTCTGAACATATTGAAGATTGCTCAGTGTGGATTTAATTTCCCCAGTGAACAGGATGTGCATTTATTAATTCTAGAAAAAAAAAGCCTTTCTTGATTTCTCTAGTTCTTAGTTTCTCTAGTTCCCTTTAAAATAAACTATTATTCCACAATGCAGAGTATTATATGGACAGTATTTACACATGATATTGTGATTTAAAGAAATGAACACAAGCAGCTTTTCGAGATTTAAGTTTTGGCTGAGTTATTGCAGGATAAAAAACTAGAGATGTTGGTAAGAAGATAATTTTGGGATAGCTGAGGAATACACTGATAACAAGAACACTTCCTAATGGGGTTAGGCATACTTTTGATGAAGATGATGAAGTTAACAGACTGTATGTTTACATAGATACTGAAATGAGGATTGTATTTTAGATTTTGTGTAGTTGCTAGCATTGAACTGTGTGTTGGATGCACATGAATTGAAGGAATGGGCAAACATCGCTGATGCGGATCCACAGAGCCAGCATATTAAGATGTTTATAATTAGAGGCAATTTGTTTAAATAACTAGGTATGGATACTGATGTGCAAGAGAGGTGGAAAGGCTGTTTACTTAAGCCAGCACTATAAAATATTTTATTCTTAGTGAGATGCTGCCATTTCATAGTGGGTTTCTAACACTGTGTATAGTTCAATCCACACAGTGCCTTTACTTCCATCCATTTCTAATCTCTTTATCCAGTACAGAGGATTAGGAGCCTATCCCAGTAAGCAACGGACACAAGGCAGAATACACCCTGGACATAGCGCCAGTCCATCACAGGACAGACAGACACAAACACACACACACCAGGGCCAGTTTTCCCATAAACCAATTAACTTACCAGTATGTTTTGGAGTGCGAGAGGGAGTCATATCACACATATGGAGAAAAACCATGTAACCCAGAGAGAACATGCAAACCCCACACACACAGGATGGCAGGAATTGAATCTAGGACCCCAGTGCTCCAAGATAGCAATGCTAACCACTTTGCCACCATTATAAATGGATGGATATCTTAGTTATCTTTCTAGTTCACAGGTTTGCATGCATAATTTAATTTTGAAAGGCGCTGAGACATCAGGTACTACTGTTGTATTTATGAAAAAGAAACAAAACAAAAAGCATACTAACAACTGTGCCATCCTACTCTTTGGTTAATACAATTTATTATTTATAAACAGTTAACATTGTTAGCAAAATATTTTGAATTATATTTAATTAGTCAGATTTAATGTATATTTGAACAATGAAAATATATTTTTACAAGATGCGGGGGAAAGTGCAACAACTTATTACAGTGCTAAATTTAATATTGATTGCTAATAGTTTATGCTAACACCTAACTTTCTTAATTAGGTGTAATTAAAACAGTGAACTAAGTGTAACATACTGTAACGCAACGGGGGCTCAGGCGGGCGCCCTTGCCGCATTAGGTCGGCCCCTGCACCGTCCGGGGCTCGAACCCGGGACTTCCGCGTCTCTCTGCAGCGACCTAGCCCCGTGAGCCAAAGAGAGATCTCTTTTTAGCTCACGGGGCTAGGTCACTGCAGAGAGACGCGGAAGTCCCGGGTTCGAGCCTCCAGTCGGGATGGGGCCGACCAGATGCGGCAAGGGCGCCCGCCTGAGCCCCCGTTGCGTTACATTGGTGTCAGAAGCGGGGTGGGATAGCCCTTCGCCGGGGACGGCGATTTAAGCGGGGGAGAGTGTAACGCTTACGGCCGACAAGCAGTGTGTGTAAGAGCCGGCGTACCAGAGCGGGTGACGTCACCGCCCTTCCCTGTGATAGCAGGACCACAGCTACTGGGCTGTGGAGAGATCTCTCTTTGGCTCACGGGGCTAGGTCGCTGCAGAGAGACGCGGAAGTCCCGGGTTCGAGCCTCCAGTCGGGATGGGGCCGACCAGATGCGGCAAGGGCGCCCGCCTGAGCCCCCGTTGCGTTACAATACCATTCAGAAATACAATCGAGAATAGTTTTGTGGTGTTTGTATGGATGAAACGTTTCTAAAATGTATAACGTAACAAATTTAAAGACGATTAAATTCTGTAATCTTTCCACTTGTAATGTCATTAGACAGAACAAGACGTTTCTGCTATGTCTAAGGATGGTATCAAAAAGTAGTCTAGGTGGTGAGAAAGCTGTGCTTAATGATAATTAAGTGACTTAAAAGTAAAAAGAGATGGTTCATATTGCTTGATTAATTTTAAAAACTAAGTTATAAATGCAGACGCGATTGCTGCCATAAGCGCTCCAGGCAGTAGAACGTTCGTTCTGTACTGCTGCGCTCCGCGCCTCCTCCCTCTCTCGGTGCCGCGCCCCTCTCTGACGGAGCGCAGTGGGCGGTACGCTATTTTCAGAGCCTCTGATTGGGGAAAAAAAGACCTGCTGATGAGTTTCACACAACAGGAAGAGAAAAGAATGGGATTTTTTCTCTTCGAAACGTGTGTTGTCTTTATGAAATCCGTGTATTTTAAACGTTTAATTAAGAAGTAAAAACCTTACAGCGTACACAGAGATTCTGAGCTGATCACGAGGAAGAAAAATCACCCATTTTTCGCGCATAAAAAGTGGTTTTTAACTCTCGTAACCCATTTTTATAGGTTTTAAAGTCGTGCAATGTCTAAGTTAAGCAGGAACACATCATTATATCTCATTTTTTATTTCTTTTTAAAAAAATTTAAAAATCGTTTGCCCAGCCTATTTATATTGGAAAATATTTGTGGTTAAAACAGCAGGTCCATACTATACCCTAGGCAGTGTTTTGACGTGGGCTCATTCTGTCACTCTAGGACCGAAATGTCAATCTCCGACATCCCCTCACCTCGAGAACCAGATGTGACAATTGTGATATTTCTTCCCATTAGCACAGGACGGACATGTTGTCACAGCTTCAGGACAATTAAAACCTGCATCACACGAAGCACAGGGCTGGAGAAAAGAAGCATCTCCGAGCTGACCAGTTTAAAGGCAAAGGGTCGGAGGCAGATTTTTCCTTCTACTGAAAATCAAAGAAATTCACACACTCTAACCTCTCAAACCTCCAGCCCGATAATTAAGATAAAAAAAGACGGCTTTTTACTTGGCTCTCCGAGTCTCACAGCCACTGGGGCTCTGAAATTACAGAGATGAGGAATCAGCTTTTTCAAATCGGCCTTATCTTTGGCACAGCTTTTCCACCAGGAGCTGATAATTTTAATGAGCCACCTGTCTCCCGCCAGAGAGAAAATGTGATTAATTCCACTGCTGTCAGTTCGCGTGATGTCTGTCTGAGACAAAAACAACTGTTAGGCTTTTAAATAGAGAGTCTCTAGGAAAACAAAAAAAAGGCAAGAAACTGCCTTCATTTTCTAACAGATTCCCTCTCAGTTCACCAATCCCCTACAACAACAGCCACTCATGACTGGAGATCTGTGAACGGCCTGGTGCCCAGTTTCCACACGTAGGAGGTGCACTTCCGTACAAATAGTGAGCAATTCCACACCCATCTTACTTGGCTAATTAATTTGAATACCTTCCTCAAAGGATCCCTACAGAGTCTTTTGAACTATTATGTGCTGGAAAGTTTATCTGCTGCATTACACATAATCATTTAAAAGTATTCAAACAAAATTATATACAGAGCCCTACCACATGAGCTCTTCTACTGAGAAAATGTTCAATATCTGACTGTGTGAAATGCAAAGGAAAACACTAGGATTTTTAAAGACAAACACACTAGTCTTTTTATTAGATCACTGCACTGTGAAACCCCTGCTGTGTACTTGCATGATACTGTGTTGTAATTTAGTATAATAAATCTCATGATTATTAGAGCTCATCACTATTGCTTGTTTTAATACCTAAGGACTACATAAAGCTCTACATATCTGACACACACACACACACACACACACACACACACACACACACACACGCTGGTTACAGTGACGAAGTGTCTCCCAGTTCAAATATTTTTATGGGCCACCTGTCCCAACGTCACACTCGCAGTTCTCTAAGAAAATAAAATAACCTACGCACTCATGTGAAATTCATTGTAACACTGGCCCTAAATTCTTTTATCATTGAGCAAAAGCCAAGAGAATATTTAGAGAGTTCTATGAGAGACTTTCAAGATCAGTAGTATAAATATAGATGGACTAAAAGAATTAGAGTAGCAACTATTTTCCTGAAATATACTCATCATGTGCTGTACAGAGTGTTAAAATGCTTAGATGTATGGGGCCCCATTCAAGGCAGGGCCCTAAAGAGACTGCACTTGGTACTGTACATTGCCTACTGCACCGTGACAGTGGTGAGTGCAACACTAAGAACAGGATTCTCCCTGGATGGGACACTGCTTCACCACAGGTCAAGACCCACGCCAAAGCTCGTCCAGAGCTGGGCTTAGTGGTGCCGGAAGAGCAAGGTCCCTGTAACATGCAACAGCAAGGTCTTGTCTCAAACCTACAGCCTTTAGATGATGTTGTCTAAACGACTGCTTCACACGTTAATTATTTACAGATGAGCCATAGCTCTACCATAATCTACCTTCCTTAGAAGAGGGTTTATAACATTCAATAATAATAATAATAATAATAATGATTTAATTAATTGCTTACACTTATATAGCGCTTTTCTGGACACTTTACAGGTAATGGGGACTCCCCTCCACCACCACCAATGTGCAGCATCCACCAGGATGATGCGACGGCAGCCATAGTGCACCAGAACGCTCACCACACATCAGCTAAGAGTGAGGAGGAGAGCAGAGTAAATTAAGGCAATTCACAGATGGGGATTATTAGGAGGCCATGATTGGTAAGGGCCAATGGGAAATTTGGCCAGGACGCCGGGCTTACACCCCTACCCCTGTTCAAGCCTTGCACAGAGGAAAGTCATCACGGTATGGAAGAGCAATGGAATCCTTATACTTATATATACACTATTGTCCTATATTGTCCTTATACGATATTCGCCATAGTACACGTAGAATAATATGGGGATAAACAATATGTTTGTTGGGTCTATAACACCCTTTTAGCAATGATAAATAAAACCAAAAGAAATCCGCTACACAACTCCAACGCCTGAAGCCCAAACAGAGTAAAGTCCCGTGAGACAATTCTGAGAACATGGATCCCATTTCCTGTGATTTGACAGAACGGGGCGGACTAATCCCACAAGAGCCAACAGAAAGGGGGATTATGCTAACAATCCCATCAGGCCTATATATCCCTGACCATTTGTTCCCAAGTTAATCTTTATTGGAGTCTAAACTGACAGAGAATAAAAAACAATAAATACAAATAAAAATCACTCTCCTTTATTGTGCAGCTAATAAAATATAAAGGTCACTTTCATTTTTCTCACTCTGGAACAAAAGCAGTAAAATATCAAGAGAGCAAACTGTGATCCATCAACACGGACACAGCAGACTATAAAGAGTTTCTCCGTTTTGTTTTAATTTATTGAGGGAAAAGCTCCCCTGTTGTAACCGTTATTCAATTTCACAACCCCGATTTCCTTTCTTTGCTTTTTCTCAATCTATCATCTCTAATGGGATATTGGTATTTCACACCAAATTCTACTAGTGCAAAACTAGGCAGGCAGGTTTATGAAGATAGACGTCTTGCACAAAGCCCACATAATTGACCTGCACTTAATGCACAGACTTTTCTTCCGCTTTTTACCTCCACTTCAGTAACCAGCATGTAAGAATATGATGTCACACAAAACGAACGGTGACAGGGGTGACTAAGGGGGTTACCTATACAATCAAAATGTCAGTCCCCACACCAATCGCAATCTGAAAAGTTTTTTTTACTTTTGAGGCTTTCTGATTGCCAGAGTCTTCATGATTCTACCAGGGGTAAACTCATTCAGCTGATCACATATCCATTTTACACACCCTAGAGATAAATTAATTCTGTTCACTAGAAGTGAAGAACTAAAGCCTACATTAAGCATTATATACTAGAGAATACATGGAATACTATGGGGCGTTTTGACAGCCAAAATATATTGGCTACATAAAGACCAATGACTAAGATCCTAATCCTAAGGCACTAGTTTAATAATTACTGCAGCAGTAGACCAATGCTGTTTTCTTCAAGGGTAAATTTATTTATTTGTGTTTTTGGCAGGGAAAACGTTCCAAATCAGGCCTTTCTAAATGAAAGTATCTGTGGTACAAGAACGCATATTAAACTCTAAAAATGCAATGCCTTGAATTTAGCAGGGTAACATGTGACAAGTCTGTATTATAAACTTCTAAATATGGCCGACACATTTAATCTACCTATTAGATTACTTTAGAGTCAGCAGAGAAACAAGAACACAAAAGCTACAAAGTGGTGTATATACGATTGAGAACAATTCTTACAAAAAGGGTGGTTGCTGTCATTGTTCTAAATGTGATAAAAATCAAACCGCAAACACATGACGAGGCAAAAACACAGCTCTTGTTCTTAACCTTTCATTTTTGCATTTCTGTAAGCAATTAACAGTCTAACTGAGCAACCTTATTTCTGCATTTTATGTATTTGTAAAAAATAAGAATCATAACAAACAAAATAAAAGAAAGGAAGAAGGGGAAATAAATTATCTGCATGATCATCAATATGTGAAACATATCAATGTCATTATTTATCAACTTTAAAGTATCAGCAATGTTAACACCTGGTATTTTATGGTTTATATAGATCAAAGGTACAGAACACTGGAAATGTAGCTTCAGAGAAGCAGTTTTAATGCAACTGTCATTGAATTGAAGGTACAGTCATCAATAAAAAGATTAAATTAAAGATACTGCCATCATGAAGATGGGTTATTGTAAAAAATAATGATTTGCTTCATCATATGATGGTTTAAGGATGGATGGGTCTGTGAAAGGGAAAAAAGTGGGGCTTGCTTGTCAAAATGTTACCAGAGGACTTAAGAGAAAGCTCCAGTGATGAGCCTTTGACAGGGAATAGATGAAGCGTGATGACAGCTAGAAACACTGTTGTTTTTGCTCCTATAGCGGAGAGCAGTTCACCGTGCCTAAGCTTTACTGCCAGTTTTATCACGTTCACACAGAAAAACATCGAACCGCATTCATTTAAATTTGAATGATAAGTAAATGCAATATGTGTCAGTGTGAAACGAGACTATCATGGACACTCGAGTAGCCTCCAAGTCCTCCAAGGCAGAAATACTGCTCTTCCCAGTCTAGGAAATGTAGATCTGTTATTCAGAGATTACACTAGGTTTCGGATAACTTTTTTACTTAAGACTCGACACGATGCAGTATAGCCTCAATGGGCCTTCTTTCTTTTTTCATGAATTTAGAATTGACAATTATTTATGTTATTCCCATCTGATTTGCAATTGCCAGTTGTGTTTTTCTTCGAACACTGTGGCCACACACAAGGAAGAACAAGGAAGTGCAGGAAAAGCCCTGCGACCCACCCACCTTTGAGCCACTGTTCATTCAACACACTATGGGCAGCATAGCCCCATTCTGGAGGACCACCACCACTGGAACAAGAGGCGCATCCATCACCGACAGCACCGCGCGTGACTTCAAGTACCCAGGAAGCCACAGTGGTCACTATGTTGCTGAAAGCTGAGAGAACCCTGGCTAACTAACGCCAACCTATGCGTAGTGGAGGTCAGCACATTTTCCACCAGCAAGTGACATGAGCTATGCTTGAACCAGAAATCAATTTCCTCAAAATCGACCACCTTTATTGATTGTGGCCCTCTCCTTTTAAATGATTAAAAATTAAATTAAAACAGTAAGTAGTATGTAATATTCCATGGATCCATTTTCTAACCACTAAGCTGGAGCCTATTCTGGCAAGCAATGGGCGCAAGGCCCACAGTACAGCAGTCCATTACAGGGCCGACACAGACACTCACACACAACTTCAAAGGAGAAATTCCCCAAGTTGAGGTCCAGCTTGAAAGCAGTCATTTCTTCCCTTCCTTTACAAAACCTCATTTGATATTCTTTTTTTCTGGGTTTTCAGAATAGTCTTAAAAAAACCTCAAGACTTGTACTCTGTTTCTGAGCAAAGGTAGCATCAAAGAAGAACTTTTTGCTCAACACAGCAAGAACTGCTACTGGATTCATGGGTCTTGCAGAGCAGAATGTTGAAAACACTGATATACATAATGCATTTGTACTAGACAGCGTCAGCATTTCAATACAAGAAGCCAAGTTCAGAGGCAAGATTTGTCATAACTGGTTCAGCAGATACGTGCCATTCAGATCAAAAACAAAATTCTGAAAGGAACAAAAATATAACACCAAGAACACTGCCAAGGGCTTGTGCCCTCCAGATTTTCAACGGAAGGCTAAACTAGAAGCCATTCATCACAAGCTATCTTTTGAACTTCCCCCAGTTATGATAGAGGAAAACAGCAGAACCAAAGAAGATAACTGGGAGGTAGTATCATGTATATAGTGCCGTTCTGGTTCCTGCATCTGTCAAGATGAAAGAGAGCTTACCTTGTGCTCAATTAATCACCAGAATATATTAAACCACTATAATTTAACAAAGGCATTTTTGCCCTTCCACAATTTAAACTGTACCTTTTTTAAAGGTAAAGTAATTAATACTTAAGTTTCGGGTAATTCTATTAAACAGATAGTGTTAAGTTCTCCAATTTAACAGACTTCACTGTATGGAGAGCCAGCATGAAATGTATACAGGGTCTGCTTGAGATTTTACTAGGCCTTTACGAGCATCTTCTAGACTTGATGGCCCTCAGGTGACTGGAGTTTGGCTTACTTGATGTACACAGCCTTCTGTGAATTAATTTACTTGTTTAACGGCATCTTAAAAAAAACATGTAAACTTATACCTCAGTTTTAAACCATTTGACACCATGGGATGGGTTCCATAGGAAGTGACTTGAAAGTCTACATTGCAGCCTGGGCTTCCATGTGTCTAGCATCACACATCATCTTGGCATAAACCCATGCAACTAGCGGAAGAAAGAAACATAATCAAGAATATTATATCTAATCATTATTAATGTAAGACAATAAGTATAAATATTATCTATGAGTGTGTGAGATTTGTGCTGCCCAAAGTGTTAAGCCATCGATAAGCAATGGGATGCTGAATGTGCTTAACTTGCCACTTGCAGTGCTTTTGAAATTGGCCACCAAGGCACCCAATAAGACAGCAACTATTTCTCATGCAAAGCACACCAATATCAAATACACTATAGCAACCGCATTTTAAAATATTACGTTTTTAGAAACAATCAAAGTAATTTCTGCATTTTAAACTTTTAGAAATATTTTATGCTTGTTTTTCCATTTTGAAAGAGTATGATTCCCCTAAAGTTAGAATTGATGTTTTGCCTCACTTTACTGCCAGAGCCCCAGGGCACACATGCTATTAACCATGGTACATGTAGTACTAGTTGGAGCCAGAAAGGACGAAGGAGTCACGCAGCGCATACTTCAAATGAGAGGTCACAGGTGTTAAAGAATTCTAAAGAGGCTGAATTCAATCTACTTGCACTGAAACCAACTATCTACCAATGCTCCTTCAAGCCTGCTATAGGCTATTCTGTGTGTGCAGGCCAAATCGGATCTTGCTAAAGTTTAATCTCAACAATACCACCTTTTATCTCTCTAATGCCACTTTTAAACCAGCATTAATCAAATACCAGACCCCCCAGAACCATTACAGAGCAACACTGAAGGGCCTACTTTTCATACAGTAACATCCAGCACAACCATACATACTGTAAAAAAGTATTATCAAGGCATCACAACCTGGGTGTGCTGTGTTCCTGCAATAGCAGTGATCGGAATCCATTGGCATCCAAACTTTCACAATCCCTGCATTAAACAGTAAAGAGCAAAATCAATGATTTCCAGGGCTGATATCATCAGAAAGTAATTTTGTTAATTCCAATGACTGACTGCGGAAAGAAATACAGTACATAGTAGGAAATTGCAATGAAAAGGGCAGGTAACTTCACCTTGGATAGTTTTTCAATAATAAATCAAACACTTGGCAGACATTTTTTTCTAAGCACTTACAGAACAGTCTCTTAAATCTCAGCCTTGACTTTACATCTCTCATCTGAGAGACAGGGTGCACAGAGGTTCAGTACCGTGATCGGAACGAGATGCACTGAAGAGGCACTGCGAGCACAGCAGGGGCTTGAGCCAGGCACCTCCTGGAAACTGGACCAGCTAGCCTTTGTAACAAGTTTCTCCTCAATGGAAGTAACAGCTGCCAAGTCTCAGCATGTTAAAAGATCCAATAATATCTGAAAAAAACATTAAAGTAGTAAGTGCCGCCCTTTACAGAAAAAACACTGCTAATAAGAGAAGTATGAATAGTCCAGGTCAGTGCATAAGTTACACTTGAGGACCGCTAAAAGCATCAACAGCATGTAACAAAAAGTATCCCTGCGAGGCACAGTAGAGGGCATTATTCATTATTATACAACTGTTTATCATGATTATAAGAGTAAACAGCATGTGGAAATCAGTAGCTGTCACCTTGACTGAGGAAAATGACTGTGTACAGTGAATTATACACTTCTCTGCAGACTGATGTTTGCAACACAATAAAGCCAGTTCCTGCGAGACCGACAGTTTAAACCTGCGCGTGAATAATTTACGCCAGCTCCACATCGATTTTGTTGTCTATGTTCATTCATGGTTCAGGCGAGAAGATTAGAGTACCAACAAACAAACATTAATCTCTCTCATGTTCCCCTAAGGAGCTGTGATATAGCGAATTCCCCTGACATTCAAAACGTGCTGTTGTCTTCAATCACATCCAGCTCAATCACAGCGTTTTTACCCAATTTTTAAAGAAAAGGAACCATCATCACCTATTCTCAAGTCTCAATTCTTGAACAAACAACTGGCAATTGTTTTTAAAAGTCATTTCTTGCCAGTAGAGTTGAATTTCAAAACAAGTGTTGGAGAAAGTTAAGCTTAAAAAGTCATCGTTACAGTTACTAATAGAAGGAACTGCATTTAAAAAAATAAAGTTAGGGGGAAATAATTATAATTTCAGACAATTTAATAACCGGTCTATTTATAGTCACAAAGCCTTACATATTGAAAGCAAATTCCTCCAAGATATTAATTTAACAACTTACACTTGTAACTGCAGTGGATCATTTTATAAAAGTAGTATCTTCCAACACTGGTCTTAAGTGAACACAACACAACACTATTAACCTATATATATATCCTGTATATTCTCAAAATAACCCCTTCCAGACTACACCACAGACCACTCCCCTGTTAAAGAAATACTTACACGCTGAAATTCAGTTAAGGTAAGAGACCTTAAAATGCATCCCCTGTAGGCAGGGCAGGTTGATTCATTATGAGTAACAATGTCTGTGTGTGAGCGAGTGTGCTCATCAGCAGTGTCAATGTTTGCAAACACGAAGGTTAAGGAAGAGTTATTAATCCTAGTTATTACATCGTTATTACATCCTTGCAAAATCCACAACACCACAAAAGAATAATCTGTTACCAAAATTAAGAAGCTTGACACATATGGTCATACAGTATTGACCGTAGAAGCTTGGCAGTACCTAATTTATGAACCGAGGATGAGTTGTATGTAATATGCATCAAAAACATGACTGGCATATGTGAGATTCTGTGTTGTGGCTCAGAAGACAGGATAACTCTGATAGCATGTCCTTAATCTAAAATAAAAACTGTTGCTATTCCTGGAGTTTAGTTTTTTGTGTCTCAGTGAAAGAAAGGACCATAAGGAGGTTAAGTAACTTTCTCAGCGTAACAGACTAAAAGCTACTGACAGTGGAAAACTCAAACAGGTACATAATGAAATTTGTGCCAGGAAGAAAAGACATTTGTAGAAAACAGCTGCTCTCAAGATGAGTGTTTTAACTGCTCCTGCAGTTATTTCTGTGTTGGGAGACTGATTTAAAGCAGCAGACCAAAAGGTACTGTAGCTTATAGTTGCACAAATGAAACCCAAAGAGCCAAAAGCAGCATGAAAAGACTTAACTGCAGATGCAGGGGCTCTATGGTACATGAAACTAAGAGGGTGGTTTCAGGACTGATGACTGGACAGAGGAAGGAGCAGCAGAATGGCTGTGCTGTGTTTTCACCTGGAATGACGGAAATAAGAGGGCAGGCTGTCAAGTGAGTTCATCTCTCTGCTTGTGAATGACCTTACCGGAGCGACCTTCATTTTATTCGTTGTCTAATTTAATTAAGTATATATTTTTTTATTAAAGTGTGGTCATTAATGTGTCATTTGCTACGTGTTGAGCATGCTAAGCTCTTAAATACATTTTCAGGATTGGTTTCAAGCTTTGTGCTGCTGTCAAGCCCACTCTGACTCAGGGTTATCCTGCAGTTATATGCCCTGCGTATGTGTGGTAAGAGATTTAAATATGACAGACTCTGAATGCTGTTTTAGTGCACTTGCTCTTATATTTAATCAATGCTTCTGAAATAAAATCATTAGGATCCTGTAGTTAATAATTAGAAAACAAGGTAAAAAATATTTAAGCAAAAACTTAGACGACAACCATCTGGACTGGAGGCATTCATTTAAACAGACAAAAAAGGCTAAGAGAAGCAGGTGAAACTGATAAAGAAAGTTCAGGTATTTTAAACCAGAGACAAAAAGCACTGCCTTGACAGGATATTGATTTTAAAGCAAAATAAACTGTTCCAGTGTCCAAACAACAATTTATTTCTCAATTTTCAGTCTAACAGAACTATTTCTACTGTGCCTAGAAATAGAAATAAGAGCAGTCTTGTAAAGTACTTTACTGATGGCAGTGGTACACGAGGGTGGCTATGGATCAGAGCATGAAACAGCTCAGATCTCTCACCTTTCCTGCTGTGCCTGCCCTCTGCCCTGCTGAGTTTACATTAAAGGTTTCACGGCTGCCCTATGAAGAAATCTGACATTTTATTACCGAAGCCTTCATTTCTACTTCTGCTTCTATTTAGGAAATTATTTCCATAGTGGAGGCAATGCAAATTGTTCAGACAAGAGAAGGTGAAAATTTATCATAAAAGTCTTCAAACACATTGGACATGTTTTTCAAAACCTAACACTATGAAAACTTTCATATGCTGTAGGAAATACTATGAGCTCAATTTGTGTTAAACACCAGAGAATAGCAACAAAACTCATTTCAGGACTTAAGATCATTTATGAAGACAGACTGAAATAACAGAATATTTCTTCTTTAAAAGGTCTGAGAAGAAATTAGATTGACGTTATTTAATTTTAAAGGGATACTAAGGTTAATTACTTGCATCAACTCTTCTTCCTGTCTTCAGAGGTACCCACCCACCACCATCCATATGAAGAGCCTTCAACAAAGTAAGACTCCAGCTCCAACAGCTCCAACTCCAGGCAATGAAGATTTTAATGCATCAGCTGCAGAAATTCAAGCACTAACCACTCAAGTTCAATTTACCCCAAAGCTAAAGTACTTGGGAAAACTCCTAAAGATCCCGTTTAGAATAGCTGACAAAGGAAACCTGTTCCCAAACTGGAACATTCTTAAAACAAGTGAAAAGCTGCCCATAATGCTCCCAAGACATTGTCATTAACTGTTCACAATGGCAAGAAAGACATCTGGACTGATGATGGTATTCTGACAAAACATTACAAAGTAAGAAATATTCAAGCCTGAATATTCATAGGTCACACATCCAAACGTGAAAAGTGTATCAGGAACTATTGCACATGGTACAAGGATATGCACTTACTTAATTCATTCAAATCTTTTTTTAAAAAAGAATAAGTCATTGTATAAGTGGGCTCCTCAGGTGTTATCCCAGCACACCACATGACACTTTTGGGGTGCTGGAGTTACTGGTCCTTACGCTCATCTACTCTAGGTGTGATGTTTAACAGCGCTGCTTTAATTGTGTGTGCTTTACTATTTGAGCCTGTACCCCATGGGACTCTGCAAAAACTAACACTTTAGCTGGTCAAGTCTTAGCATGAAAGATTAGAAACTTAATCCATGGCAGCACCTGGTTCCAGTCCTCTGATTTGCATTCCTCTGCAATATGTTTTCACAACAAATATGCAGGAGACACATTAAAAAAGGTTAAGCAATACCCTAAAAGTTCTTTTTTTCCCCACGGTCTAAAGCCACCAATACAAATGTCTATTTTTGGAGCTTCTAAGAAGCCCAGCTGGACCTTATATAATTGGATTTAAAGCTTACACATGTGGAACACGCAGGGAACTACAGCCCAGAGAATGTTGGTCTGCACATGGGTTTTGTCTTTACCTGACCATTAGGTTTGACGTCACAAAGAAGACACTACTAAGAGATGGGTGTGCTGGAGACCTGGCAGTCTTTTCTGTGAGGTCTGCCCCTTACAAAAAGTTAGTTTTTCTCCCCCTTATGTTAACCAGGGTAGCTATATATAGTTAAAGATAACTATAGTTAACTCTTTCTAAGGCATATAATAAAAAACAGACATACAAAGGTAAAAATTTCTAAATCCTACAGAAAATCTGGCAGAAGATCATGTGGCCTTTTTCCCCAGAAACCACAGCTCTTCTTTTAAGTACTGTGCAAAGACACTGTTAGCCCGACAGTGTACTGTATATTTACTGTATGAGGATGTGTGGATATAGTTTTTATACCATTGCTGTTGGAACAAGGGCTGGTGAAGTGAGCTGAGAAACAGCTGGCACATCCCAAAAAAAGTGACATGTGAGTATTTACAAAAAAGACACCTGTTTCACAAGGCCCCATAATACTTTACGTCAGAAAAGGTACCTTTCAGGGTGAGAATTCCAGCAGTTGTACTGGCTGCCTTGTGCTGCCGCCCTCTGCTCTGCTCTGCTCAGCTCCTTTTCAATGCAAAGCCGCTAATGAAGATGTAAGCTGTGACAGACTCTGAGAGAAACGCCAAATAGAGCTTTCCCCTCACAAACGAAAATTAATGCGAGGCCTTTCTAAGCTAAGCGTGCTCCGTGATTTCCAGTGACATTTCCCTCCAAATCTGCTTTGTTCAGAAGTTATTGCCAGCAGCAGAAGGACGTAAAGCTACAGAAAAATAAATGATGAAGGTGACACGGTAAGTGGAGGAGCAGTTCATAAAGATAATTAACGTTAGAAAACTGTTACTAAAAAAAAGGCAGGGAGAGAAACATTAAATGAAACGCTCTCGACTTCCACTGAAGTGACAGCAAGTTTGCTGCTCAGTATGCATAGCTGATAAGTGCACCCAGCAATGCACTCATACAAAGACACATTTCATTAAGAGTAAAAAATATTCTCCTTCAAAGCTAGGATTTATGTTTTTCTCCCCCATCTTCTTGCATACAGAAAATAAGGAACAAACTCAATGCACGGTCAGCTGACACACAGTACAACAAATAAATGATGTTGACAATGGCTGTGCAAACTAAAAAAGTAAGAACAAAAATAAGAACACTGTATCTATGCACACCTGTATCCTTCAGTACTGCATCCTCCAAACAACCAAATGTTGCCAAACAAATGAGAATCTGCTTTCTACATCTGTACACCTTTTTCTAACTACACAGCAGTACGAAAAGCATGGGACAACTAGCTTCTAACATTAAGGGTAAAATCCATCAGCTGCTGCAATTTCGCTGAACATCAGAAGAAATCTGCTAGTGACAAAGCCCCCTTATCTTTACAGTTTACCTATGGAAACAAGGTACAGTGTGCCCAGAGTACATGAAACTATTAAGATGTAATTATGGCCCTAAGGTGAGAGCCCTAGATATAGTTCTTGGGTTGCTGCATGGACAGGAAACAAACTATTAAGATTTAATCATTGCTCTCGGGTAACAGAGAGCACTGCTGCCTCAAGCACTCTTGGATCTTGATTTTGTTTTTAGATTAGGCACCTTCTGCAAGGAGTCTGTATGTTCTCCCTGTGTGCATATGTTTTCCTCCGTGCTCCTGTTTCCTCCCACAGTCCAAAAACATGGCCCTAGGGTGTAGTGTCCGTGTTTCTGTTTGAGTGTACCCTGCAGTGGACAGGCGTCCTGCATCGCGCCCACTGTTTCCCAGGATGGCTTTGGCTCCGCCACAACCCAGAACTGGATGAAGCAATTAGAAAATGGATGGATAGATACAGCAGCTTTTTCCCCCCATTGCATTTTATTAGAATTTTATCTTTCGCTACATTAAGAAACTGACCTCTTGGGTTGGTATTCATAAATAACACCAGGAGAGACCAGCTCCTGGAAATCATAGAAGACAGACTTCCCCTGTGGATACACACTGTCTCCTGAATTACATTTCTCATAGGCAATACATTTATGAAGATGTGTGTTAAAAACAAAAAGGTTAGAAAACGGCCGTTTTGACCGAATACATATGGAATGACCCTTTTCAAAATCTATATCAAGAGAGTTCGATGCCCCAATGGCACAAGCTGAAAACAATGTTTATGTGTTGTCTTGCCATCTATCCTAAGGCAAGGCTATAGTACTTGTAAGGACAGAAAAAAAGAACACGTTACCTAGCTGTACAGCCAAGTCACACTTAAAACAACTATAATATAGTTATATATGCAGCTTACGCATGCTGACGCAGCTACCTACTTGAACTACTTCAACTATAATATAGTACAGTTAAACAATATAGTATAAAGAGTAAGCACCCTATCATAACTGCTAAAAGGCAGAATAATAGTTTGCTCTGGTTTCTAATTATACTAGCTTACTTCCATCTCAGTTTTACTTTTTGCAGCATAGTTCATTTTTCTCCTGTACCTTGTTTTTTACAGCTGTCCACACTATATCTGGTAGTTCACTACTGCTGCTGCTTCACGGTGTAACTTACTGCATTAGGATCAAACCCTATTTTGCATTCCATTGGAATACTTAGTACTGTGCTTTGTCAATTACTGGCAGATAACCTGTAGGTTTATAATGTTCCTTCATATCTAATGCCACTTATCATTAACTGTAAGTCATATCAGATGAAGGTGTCAGCCAAATAGATTGAGATAATTAATCATCTGAAGAAGATTAAATCAATATCAAACAGCAGAAAAAGTCTACTCCATTTAGAAACCAGAACAAGTAAGCTCAGAATGCAGTGCAGGTGCCTGATAGATTGACAGGCTGCTGGCTGAGCTGTGGAATACATTTCTCAGCACGAAAACAGTGCACTCACACCCCCAGATCATCCGACTGCCCAGCACTCAAGGGCATCTCTGATCTTTCAAGAGCACTTCTGACTGACTGGCCTGCAGCTGTGTGACACCAAGGCCAAATTCCACATACTTTTCTGGTGCTGCCTTCATACAGACACGGCATCGCTATCGCCTTGAAAAGACTCAAAAAGCAATTCAGCAGGTTAATGTTACAAAGCCCACAGCTGATCTCCACTCAGCAGTTACTGCAAGGATGAGACGAGTGAGCAAGGACGCTTTATAGGTGCTTAACAGCTGCACAGGCATGCCCTGCAGATGCCTGAATCAACAGCTGGACACAAGTAGAAACTACTGAACATGGAAGTGCATATAAAACCAAGAGTTTCTTTACATAAAGTGTTGTGGGAGAATGAATCAGTCATGCTGTTGAAGGAGATAACCTGGCTTCTTTGAAGAAATGGCTGTATGAGATCTTCAGACCAGTTAATTACACTAGCCAAGCACCAAACAGACAAGATGGCTTATAATAATAATTTCTTACACATATGGCCCCTTGCAAGTCACCAATCCAAAACACAAATGATAATTCACATTTTACTAAATGGAAGTTCTGTGCATCCACTGCCATTCAAAACATTTAACCAAAAAGCTGGAGTTTACAACCCCACAACCCTTGGACACTGAAGAAAACTTCTGCTGCCTTTCAGTCACTAAGATAATGCACTCAGAGTTTAGCCTCTGCACAAACAGCTCCAGACACACACGGAGACAGATCCTGTATTTGGGCTTTTGAAATGTGAGAATTTCTGCACAAATGTGGGGACGTAATTGAATTTAGATTAGAAGTCTATTAGTTTTTCAGACCTTGGATGAAACTGTATTACACTCTATAAAGTGCCCAACCACGTTTTCCTGGCTCACAATATCTATTCTACAGGGACTCCTCAGCACTTTATCCAATGAAACAGACTGCTAAGGGCAAAGGATGGGCCCTACAAATCATCAGTGGTGTGACTCTGAAAGCCATTCACAACCAGTTTTGGAGGGGGTAAATCAGTGTAACTTTTGCTGAAGTACGTGACTCTGGTTGCTAGGAGATTTGACTGTGACGGAGGAAGGAATTGGGTTACATAGTACTTGTGTTCACAGAGTGCAGATAATATCTGCCAAACGCTTTTGACATACGAGACAAATGTATTATTTCATAAAGACCAGTTTCATACATGGGCAGCAGAGGCACAGTGGTTAGCATTGCTGCCTCACACCACTGAGGCCCAGGGTTCAATTCCAGACCTGGAGTGCAATCTGTGTGGTGTTTGTATGTTCACCTTGTGTTTGCATGGGTTTCCTCTTTCCTCTAAAAACATAGTGGTACAGTAGGTTAATTGGCTTCTAGGAAAATTGGCCTTGGTGCGAGTGTGTGTGTGTGTATCTGCATTGGCGTCTGTCTATCCTACAATGGATTAGCGTTCTGTTGAGGGTGTATCCTGCCTTGCACCGTTTGCTTGCGGGGATAGGCTCTGGCTCCTCCATGATGCTGAAGAAAATTAATGGAAGGATAATTTCCTAAATGTTCATTTCTGACAAAGCCCTCTAGATTCATCCAGATATCTTCATCAGCCTATATGTCAATCAATCGAACAACTTAAGTCACATCTTGTAGTTGATTCATTTGAGCTGTTACAAAAAGCGGGTAAAACATTTTGAATTTTGCCTACAAATAACTTGAAATGGAATTTTAACCACATCTTGAAAAGCCATCAAAGCGACTGAGTCTCAAATATAAGAGTAGCCAGTGTAGATTGCCAAGAGCCAAGAGCAGGGATGAACTGGGGAAAAAATAACCCTAGGAGAGGCCCCCGGAACACATTCATCCACAACTGGGCAGCATCCAAGACAACTCTAGGGAACATTACCTCCATAAAAAACAGATGTGTGAGCACGGTCTTAGTTGAGACGCCTGTGGCTGGAAGGTTGCCGGTTCATATCCCGTGGCCAGCAGAGGAATCCTACTCCCTTGGGCCCCTGAGCAAGGCCCTTAACCCCAACTGCTACAGGGGCGCTGTATAAATGGCTGACCCTGCGCTCTGACTCCAAGCTTCTCTCTCCCTGCCTGTGTGTCTCATTGAGAGCAAGTTGGGGTACGCAAAAAGACAAATTCCTAATGTAAGAAACTGTACAGGTATATGGCCAATAAAGTAATCTTATCTTATCTAAAAGGAGGTGATTTACACACCTGTACCCTAAACTTGAGAGAAAACTTTATAGCTTTGAGAAAATCAATACAGACAACAGTAAAAAAAGAAAAGTAAATGCACGAAAATCAGAATTGGTGAGTCATCCTTTGTGTTTACAGGCAAAAAAGAGAGTTTTCCAAGAGAGAACACCAAGAATGGTCACATAGTCTCTATCTTCTGGATAAAAAACTACCCATCAGTGCTTTGCTCCTTGACCCCCGGAGAGAGAGGAGAGATTACTGAAGTGATGGTTTTTGAAAAAGGTGTTGATATCAACTCTCTAGGTGGCAAGATGGCCTTGTGATCTGAAGAGTGCTTTTTGAGCTTGTCATCAGGCTTCCAGGATAAGCTGCAGATTATCCTATCTCTCTCAGACCACTGGAATAGGTGGGCTCAATGCATCTGGCAAACAAACTGAGTAACCAAAACAAAGGCTTTGTTTGTTTGTAAACAGTACATTAATTACAGCATAGAAGCACCCGAACAAAAATTCATGATACAACAAATGTTATACAGCAATATCCAAGGGAACGAGAGAGATTGGTTTTTCCAAGACCTATGGTCAGATGGCGAAATTCAATTTATCTCAGGCCCTGTAACAGAAACGATTTATGTGAAACGGAGAACAATGTAAGATTCAACAGAGTAAAAAACATCACGCATTTTTTAACACTGAGGACACGCCAAAACAACTGATTTAACAATGTAACTAATGATATAAACGTTGCATCTAAGAGGAAGAAAGTTCACTTGATTATTGCAGCATGAAATTCAATTACCAAGAAAGCAAAAAATAAAGAAGAGAATAACAAAAATGAATTTCTGCCCACTTCCAAACAATCTTGAGACTGGTAAATCTGCTAGCAAACCAGATAAGTTTGAGACAACCCCATTGTAATAAATGTATTGGGAATTTTATTACTGTTGATGAAATGAAACTTTCATATGTCTACCACTGTTTGGAATGTCATCCGTTTGGACGGTAATAGAAACCATCTGCAAATGGTAATAATTTTCTACTGGGGACAAACCGTCTATGTAATAAATTCATAATTGCTTGAACAGCTGTTCCAAAAACAAAATTAACAACCCTTCTCTAAACTGTATGAGTTCCATCTATTGGTCATCTGGAATCCCTAGACAAAATACCCGCAGCACTTCTATTATTTTCTTACTTTAACACAAGTATCTGAAATCCTGATTCTGAAGAGCTTGAAGTTTGTCATTTCAGCTGAGCTCAGAGTGGTGTCACTTGTCCAAGCATTGTACCCACGTTTCCTTTTCTTTGTCTTTCCAAAGGAATTGCACCTCTATTGCTCCCAGGATTGAAGCTCTGCAAGACAGAGATGGCTGCCCTATTGGATAAGTGGACGGCTTCCACGCACTGTGTGAAAAATGCATTTTGTTTAAAAGAAGCACTAAAGAGCTTGTAATGAGTCTGCATACAACACTCCACAGATGTCAGAAAGATGGATGAATAAGCCATCTGCAGAATTTTTAAACTCCAGGTGTAGTTTAAATATTGACTCATAATTATTTAATTAAACTTTTCAAAATATCAGCAACTAAGTCCCAAAAACCTAGGATTAAACAGTAAGTAGAAAGTAGGGTGCTACTACCATTAGGATTAGTATTTAGCCTGTAAATATTTTCTTTAATGTTCACAGGAGAGAATATATATATTATATTATATATTATATATATATAGTCTATATATATTATACACAATACACAGAGAGCTAGTATCAATACACACTGTGGACACTAGTGGTGTACAGGAAAGCTATCATTAATACACAATGTGGGACCCTTTATGCTGTACAGGAGAACTAGCATCAGTACAAAATGTGGATCTCTGGTGCTGTACAGGAGAGCTATGACCAGTACAAACTGCAAAATATGTTGGTCCCACATACTCACTCAAACACCACATACAAAAATCTGTTTTGCTCTATTTTTGTATCCATTTTTTACTACTAGACTTCAGCCAACAGTACATGTTTGTGTTTTAATGGCAGGCAGTACTAATAAATCCAGTTACAGAATATTAAACTGATGCAAGGTCTTTGTATATTCCGTTAAGACAATTCTTAGCATTCAAAGATCAAAGCAATCCTAAACCTACAGTTTCAGATTAAGTGGAAAAAAAATTGGGATGGCATGTCTATTCTGCAAGATGTGTGGCTTGACTAGCCTTGCAATAGCCATGTTTCATCATGTGTTTCACTTAGTAAATCATTTTGGAGACCAGGAAGTAACAGTTGTAAAACTAGATTACATTCTAATAATATTTACCATTCCAGGAAACCTGAAAAGACACTTGCTAAGATAATTCTTTTTTTTCTTGCCTATTGCCTATCCTCAGCATTTTGAAAATCACATTCTTTTATGATAGGCTAATCTAATATTACCTTGGCAGAGGAAGGCTGCGCTTTTAGAGCGTTATTAGAAAATGTCATGCAAGGCAAACTCCAATAAGACAGCATGTCCTCTGCAAGAGGACAGAGAAGCACTGCTATGACCATCAGCTCACAGAGGACTGAAAAACCAGCAGCAAGTTTATTAGATTTCTGCCAATTTTCATACTTAAAGTTCAATATGACCCACATTCTATTATATTTCTTATCACAGGGGCTGCTATATATATAGTACATTCACTGTCTTCCCCTGTGGAACCATTATGTAGTTTTGCCATTAGCTCTCTCATCTTCTTTCCCTTTCATAACACTAATTTTCTCTCAGCCAGCTTTCCTTGAAAATCATTTGTAATGTGACTAAAATAATAAGTTTAATGAAAAACTGTTGGCTTCTTAAGAACGATGTGGTTATCTGATGTCCCAATTCAGATGAATAAATAACTCACTGCTTATAGTTTATGCTGCCTATTTAACAACCTAAACATCGAAATCTGACCTATAACTAGCAGCATAAGAATTATCACCTGTTATTGTGAGCACAACATATTTGCTCTAAAGGCTATAGACAGGCACTGCTTATACAGCTCTGTCCAAAGTCCTGAAGACTTCTCTGGTTAGGTTTTTCATCCAGATAAAGAACCTGCTGGTGCTCAATACCTTACCATGAACCTCAGGTGAAAGACAGAAGACAGGATAAGCAGCCGTTCTCTCTCAGGCGAAATGCAGTGGTCACCTCTTCATCTTTGCACTTCGCATAATAAGGTTGCCCAAAGGTACTCTGCTATGTCAACTAGCACCACCCGTCTTTTCCCACGAGGCTGTGCTGGGCTCATTGTCATTATTTTTTGCCTCTCCGCTGCCTTGAGTGCGTGCCTTTTGCTTTATTGAGTCTTCTTCTGTTTTAGAAATGTCACAGCTTTGCTTGACCCATTACATGATACTGTGTGAAGAGCTGGCTCCTGCCCAAGGTTGCTACTGTAGATCTTTGCTTCTTCATCTACTGTGCCCCAGCAGAACTCTCAACATAATATTTGTAACACAAATGGGGGTCTGAAACAAGCCAGCCATGTTGTCCAAGCTGATAGCCTAGAGTCTTTTATGAAGCAGCCAGATAAGATCCTCAGAACAAATAATTTGGTGCAAAGCTACCACAAAAGCTTTCTGTAATGAACTCCTGGATGTACCAATGTGTTGGTGTGCTTAGTGATAGTAAAAATGTTTTGGAATTAGCAGTTGACAGTCTCATAGTCTCATGTACCATGTCTTTTTTAATTGCAGGAGCTGATAAGGTAAAGATGGCATTTCATTTCAGGGAGCTGGGCTATTGATAATAGCCTACCTTTCCCTTTCAGGTGAAATGTGGTTATTATATTTCAGGAGCTTGGAGTGCCCAAGCTTTTGCTGACCTGTAGGTGAACAACTTTGATATTACAATTTTGCAAGATTATGGAGGCAGACCGCAAGGCTGAAAATCCATAGGAGGAAGCTCTTCATCCTTTAATAGTTTTCAGCCTGCAGCAATGGATAAATGTAGAAGGTGAGCACCATTTTGAAACTAGGTAGAGGTATTTAATGGACACTCCTTTATAGACATCTCAGTACGTAGCCAAGGCCTGGGCTGAACATACTTTGGAATAGACTCTTGGATAATCGCCATGATCTGTCTGGGCAGCTGAATGCCGGAGACTCCATTGCCCAGGTTCAGATCCCCAAAGAATGTGCTTGATGTGCTGAAGGGCATAGTCCAATATGTAAGGACTTATAAGAAAGGTTGTGAATGACAGGAGGCCATTCAGCCCATTTAGTTTTGTGTGGTTGCAAGTAGATAACCCCTTGCACCCAAGATTGTGCCTTGCTCTCCGGTGATGAATTGTGCAGAGAGAAAAAAAAAGAAGTTCAACAGCAATGAAAACCATAAATACCACACACTATCTGCCTGATTTACACACAGAAATAAGCCCTAAAGCTTTCTTTCCAAGATGACTTTAACCATTTCACGTTACAGTCACGTTTGAAGTGTAAGAGCCCACTGAGCTAGATCTCTCCATCACACAGCAATGTCCTTGTACCACAGTGGCAGCTTATTGAAACGTGGAGCAATATATATTACACTCAGCAGGGCGCGAGTGTGCTTTGTGTTCAGGCAGCCGTGGGTCTTTATTAATTTTAATTAGCAGTGCTGCATCAACCATATTTAGTCACATCCTCTGAAAACAATTTGGAGGTTCAGACACTATGCTTACACTCTCAGTCTGGCCTACATCACCCATAGAGAAAAGAAAAAATCTTTCAGACCAGCAAATGCCTTACATTGGCAGCTCTTGGAATCTACATCTGAATTATAAAATATACTAAAACAGAAATATGAAATAGTCTAGACCTTTACAGGAACACTAGGCACTGCAGTAAATAATATTGTACTCTGATTACAACAACATTATTTCATGGCTAATTAAGTCTTGACAATGTCAGATGGCAGGTTTAGTTGATGTTATTCCAAAATCTTCAAGGGGACTGAAAATAAAATACTGCATTTAAAATCTAAGCCTGCAAGTTCAAACTCATAAAACTTAAGCAAACAAACTTGAACATAACAACCTTCTTTTAATTTTAGTTAAGTGTTTGGGGGTGGCACAGTGGTTAGCACTGATGCCTCCCAGTGCTATCCAGTCTAATTCCTGGACTGCTGTCTTGTCCGTGTGGAGTTTGTATGTTCTCCTAATGTTTGCATGGATTTTCTCTGACAATCCAAAGACCTATTGGGAGATTAACTGGCTACTGAGAAAACTGACCCTGGTGTGAGTGAGTTTGTGTCTTTCTGCCTTGCAATGGACTGGCGTCCCGTCCAAGGTGTACCCTGCCTTTTGCCCATTGCTTGCCAGGTAGGCCCTGGTTCCCCACAACTCTGCATTGGATAAAACAGTTAAAAAAATGGATGGATGGGCTACATACCTGGTGAATAAAGTTTAAAAAAGTATATAAAAAATGCTCTATGCAAACACTGTGTGAGTAGTGTATAGAGCATTGTACTCACAGCAGTTCCCAGTCTGGCTTCTGCTAGCTTCTGCAGCTTAAAAACCATACAAAATAAAGGTGACATGAGCTGAGCCAGAAATTGAAATGTGTTTTTTAGTAGACTCTGCCACCTCCCTGGAAAACATCAACATGCATCTCCCACTATAAAGAGGGAAAGGGGTCAGCTTAGCTCTGAAACCCGTCTGCTATTGTGAAGACATGTTTCGTAACAGGTTGAAGTTTTTGAGGATTGCGTCCAGCTGTTCAACTATTTCAGGCAGTCAAATAGCTTTAAAAAAAACAACTAAAGGCAATCCTCTTGCATAAAAAGAGGGAAAAAAAAGTAGATATTTCGGTTTTCAAAACCAGCTGCTCACAGCCTTGCTCTAGGACGATTGTCCCTTTCACTGAACACGGGCCTTCCATGTGCAAATTAAATTGGGTTTGTAGCACCATCTTATCACTATTTTCCTTGTAATGATTTTAAAAGCACTTCACACCAGAATGTCTATACAGTTAAATTTGTGGATGATGTTATTATGAAACATAAATAGAAGGGGCTCAAACTCTACTCTTAAACCGGTACTGAAAACACTTTTTCGGGAGGGAGTGGTATTTTTGGACACTTCATAGTGTTTTCAGGAAAAGAGGATCTTTACTTTCTTTTTATACAGTAATTAGAAAGGTATGAAAACAGTTCAGGGGAGCCTTTGATTTTCAAGAGGAGACTGCGCAACCTCTGGTTATTCACATCAGCTGCACAATATCCTGCAAAGTGAAAGAACCGCTAATTTCCCCAGCTTCCTTCTGTAGTCTTTAAAAGCCACTCCATTCCAGCAGGACTGAGAGTTAGTCAAGAAGGGCCAGAGAGAGATGCTCCAGCCTGGACCCCAGCCCCCATGCACTAAGCGTCTTTTATAACTCAACATCCTCCTTCTCAGCGTCAGGCAGGTCCTGCTGGGCGCATCCAATATTCTAATCAGGATCTCTCGCTGGGCACACAGTCTTCTGTCCCGAAGCCGGCTGGCGGGATCCTCACTGTCCCCTCCTCTAATTTGCTGCTAAAGTACTCCTCCAGCTGGGATAATCTCTAATTCACCATCTGCACGGCCACAGCCACATTCCTGCCCCCCCCCACCCACCCACCCACACACACACCACCCCCGCCATGCGGCTGATAATAGTTTAATATCCCTAAAATCGGCATTTAAAAAAAAACCGCTTTCAACAAGTGCAACAGCAACAAAACGCATCAGGTTAGGGCTCTCTGCTGCATGGGAGGCATACAAGCGTATGGAAAGATGGAGACTGAAACTGGACCAGCTCCTTTCTGAGGCAGCTTTACAATGGGATCCCAGGAAGAGGTCCACAACAATGCCCAGTCAATTCCAGCACGGTATGCTTGCGGGCCAAGGGGTGCCCTGGCTCTGTGAGCCAGTAAAGAAAAAGATTAACTTTAATGGTGGAGGAAAGAAAAAGCTTAGCTACAGTATCAGGAAAGGGAAAGAGGCACAAAGCAACTACCTAATAAATAGCATTCATATATCTTTTGATTAAAGCTTTAGATCGGACACCTTGACCTTGCTTACAAGCTATTATCTTACAGCAGATCCATTTTAACACGCCACAACACACACGGCTATAAAAAGCATAACACTAAAGTCCATAACACCAGTCACCAGTCTGGTCTTGCACTCGTCATGTTCTATGAGTCCCGCTCTCTCCTGACCTCACCACTCCTTTTCAGCACCACATTCTCAACAGCCCCATCAGTCCCTCCTGACACTTGTGCCTCACCCAGGCACCATGGTAAGGACACCTCCTATGCTCATGCCTTTCTGACTGCTAATTTGGAAAGGCATTAGCATTGACAGAACACAATGCTCGTCAGAGATGTACTATTGGGATGGTGATGAAACACACTAGAATGATGTCCGTATACCTACTGTATCTTAACGTACTAAACGTACCGGATGGTAGGGGTGGTTTCTAACTTCTTTTGTCAAAAACCATGGAAATTACTGTTTACATGCAGCCTAATGGTAAGATTTTGTGAGCATCAGTATAAAACTGACCCATCTGTCATTAGGGGAGCCACTCTTTCAATTTTCATTTTAGATTTTTAATTGTAAAACTGTGGCATACGAAGTACAATGGGAAATGTGTGTGTCCAGTAGTAGACAGATGACAGGCATGTGTTACCTATGGCTCAATGAAAAAGGGTTTAGAAAAGGGAGCCACTATTTCATTTAGCGGAAAATAAATATACCATGGATGGGACATGAGTCCATCAACAGGACACAAACACACACCCAGGGCCAATTGTCCCAGGAGCTCTATCACAAAGTCTTAATTAAAGTACCAGTGGGCCGAACAACAGCACAAGAAGCCATTAGGATGATGTACACCAGACTACCTTAGCACCGTCTCCCTGCTTCAATAATTACCAGGACAAAAAAAAAAGTTTACAGTACATTCCAAAAGATGAATGAGTTACGGGAGGTTTCAACAACTTGCTCTCAAAGCCAGAACAAATACAAAGAGACTGAATTAGCAGCTTTTACAGCTAAGTATAATCACTGAAAGGATTTTCATCTCGGAAGCACATCAGCTGTGAGAAGCTCCCACTGGGAGAGGCAAAAAGTGAGGCTGAAGCATGTTTGCTCACAGCCAGGGTCTGTCTGATGGCTGTAGCACAGTCTAGGATCCGTGCTCTCAGGTCGCAAGCATTTCTTTAAATAAGGCATTAAATAACCTGGCTCCATCATGCATCTCCTCCATACTTATACTCCACCCGTAGGCAGTGATCAGTTGAGGCTGATCCTCTGCTCACCGTACCCAGGACAAAAACTCTTGACTTCTGGTGACTGTTCTTATTCTGTTGCTGCTCCTTTGTTACAGAATGCCCCTCTCCTCAGTCTCTAGAAGAGTCAAATTATTTGACTCTCTTTAAATCTAAACTCACCTACTTATTAGACCCCACTGTATGTCATTCTATCCTGCATGGTTTTGGGTTTTTTTTGTCTTTTACTTTCTTACTACTTTATGAATAGTGTGTATTCAAATTACAATATTTTAACAGAAGCCTTTTGAAACTACAGGCATCAGATAGAGGTAGTATTGACTAAGCACAGATAGTTGGACACAGAGTCAGCGTTCATCACTAAAGAGAAAGGAACAATTGCTCACTGTATAAAATCATGATGTAAAGGCAGATATTAAGTTCTTCAATTATGTGTCTTCACCTACCAGAAAAACATGCACTCAAGAAAAAAATTAAAAACTGAAGTCCTTCAAAGGCCAACTGCATCACTGAAGTCGAGTTTCACCCCGATTGCTGCAGCATTAATCAGAGTAAAGACTCACCTGGATGGGATAGAAGTGTATCGCATCCTAACACCCTCAGCAGTAAACTTAAATACAGCTAGATGGACCAGATCATCCTGGATAAGGTAGTTTCTACAAGGATATAACAACGGTGTCTATCCTGGAGGCCTGAGCCCACGAGTGCAGAGGCATAACTACTGCACCAACCTGTCCCTGTAATACTGTGCTTCACATTCACAGCAGGAAATAAGCTCTCTATTTCAAAGCAATTCGATCAGTCGTGTGAATAGCATGAGCTGCAGGCTACTATACAAACTGTGCTGAAGAGGTTCTCTATGTAGATTTCCTTGAGAACATCGCAAACCAACCTGCAGCTGGTACTGGTTTTAAATTAAAACTGAAGTTTTAACTGAAGTAGACTTAATCTCTGGAAATTACTGTATGGGGGTTATCCCTGTTTGTGGTGTATCCACAAGCAGCCATGCCATTTCATACACACTCATGAACTTCCAAGGGATCAGAAGAGCTGTAAATCTTTCCAATCATGTTGGAGAAATGAATAACTTGGTCAGTTTCAAAAAAGGACAGCGTAATGCATGTTTATCAATGAGTGAAAACTCAGGATTAGAGAGGTAAACATATTTGAGTTCAAACTAAGAATGTTTACTTGCTACTCTGAGAAAGTTGCAGATGCTGGGTACCACTTGTATAGATTTCAATACAGGGAGGAAATTACTCAATATGATATTCAAAATCTATCGGCTTCAAATCAAATCAGGGACAATAATCCTCTTAAAAGCTTTCTCAGAATTGAATTAATAAATGACCCCAGTGGGACTCTGAATGAACAGGCTTATAGGTTAAACATTGATCGACAAGGAGCAGTTACTACTATTTCTGATTTTTTAAATGATTTTTTATATGATTTGTTTATGAAATGCATTTTTCATTTTAAATATTATATTAAGATAGCAGCTTTTCTGAACAAACACTGTGTGTTTGTCTGCAGAGTTTCGGTTTACTCATCTGTATGTTTTGATCATTCCCATTAGAGAGATAATCTGTCAACTGGCACAGAAACATTAGAGAATGCAGTCCCTTTCTGAAAAAAATGGGCCCAGAAAGAGCTCCAGAAATATCTGACATCATACAAGCCCACATCTGGCTTCCAAAAACCTGTAGCCTTACAATTTGTGTTACGTCCATCAAGCATTTCTGCTACATGGCCATCTGTGGTAAAAAAAAAATGTACTTCTAATTTTATAATTAGAAGAGTATCAGGGCCGACAAGCACATTTTGGACTGCTGTTTAATTCAGAGGAAGAGAAGAAAGCAAGGAGTGCTGTACTAAGGCTGAGTGAGCAAAGAAAAACCTCACACATATGCTGAGAAATTAAGGAGAGGACGTCTTCCAATGTTGTTACATTTTGCAACATATCCAAACCCTGTCCAAACCCTAACCCTAGCTTGGACACTTCCAGAACATACAGTCCTGTATTATAAAAAACCTTGCCTTAAAAAGCTACATTCAAAAAATTACCCCAATGAGTCCATAATAGTCAGAAAAATCGAAAGTAGTAGTTCTGCTATTTTCTTTTGCTCACTCAGTTCTCACTCAGTCAGTTCCAGAACATATAGTAGCAGCTCGAGAAGAGAACAGAAGCTGCTTTCATTGTCAGCATCTATTACTGAAACCAGCGTGGCGCTCAGAACTTCACACTTCACTCAGGTAAAAGAAAAGAACACATTTTCCCTGACGAAGCTTGAGGGATTCTCAGAATCAGCAATATCAGAACATTAAATATGGTTTGAGTGTCACCGCTCTTAGCAGGTTTCATCAACAAAGGAGATAAGGTCCGAAATCCCATGAACACTCTGCAGAAAAAAAACTTGCTCCATCCAAGTGTACATATTCAAGAATTAAAACGAGTCGGAGGACGTAGCTGGGAATGTGGAAGCGGGCAAAATACAATTTAATAAAAAAGCACAAAAAGAGTGTAAGGAGGTCTCTGAACAGCAGGACGCTTAACCTCCATCAAAATACTACAGGCAGTGGTTTTGATGGCACACGGACTTCAAAGGTTTCGAGCAAAAGGCTCACTCCGCTCCCTCAACTCAGATAAGAAGAGGGGATCCACTGTCATGTGCTCTAAAATAGGCTCTCAGAACAGGCAGCTTCAGTGAGATAATATAGGTTATCTGCACTTTCAACGGGGTGACTTTTTTCGAGGTTTAATTTGGAAGAAACTGTGCAGGACAGATAGCTACAGAGACAAAAAGACAGCTGCCCCATTTGCTAAAAATAGAAACGAATCAGTACAGCAACATAGATAAAGACACCAATTCTGCCAGCAATTACTGGCAAAAAACGGGGCTCGAGAACGAATGATAGGACAGTTACATTCACAATTTGATTAAACTTTACTCAAGCTTGAGGCTTGGTGGAGTCTGCAATGGGTACACAGAACATATTTCATTAGCTTTATGGGAATGTGCTGTTGTTTCACTAATATCATAATCCACAATGCATGTTAAATCACAAACGACTCCGAAAAGTCAGTACTTTACTGCTGGGTGTTTGCACAGTCCTGAAACATGGACTGGGTGAAACAGCCTTAGCATCAGACAATCAGAAAGTCCACAGGTAAGAGAAGGCCAGTCAGACCACCACGTTCACCTGGTTTGAGCCCAATTAGAATAAGCCAATCAAACAGTAGGTGCAATGTATATCAAAACTAGTTTTTTTATTTTTAAGAAATCGTATACTAAATGCAAAAAGTCAGACTGTAAAGAAGCCATATAAACATGATGCTAAGAAACGCAAAAGTATTACTGCATTTAAATAACAATGTAATATTCATAACAGGTTGATAAAATATTGTGGAATGACTCTGCTAGATGCCTGCTGAACTAAACTAGGAGAGAAAAGCATTTCTACCCTACAAAGCAACTGTAGGGTAAAAATGCTTCTATTGTCAAAACAAAATATATTAGTTAACATTGTATATTTTAAATTTAAAAAAAATCTAAAGTGTACCTTCTTAACAGTGTTAAGAATGCAGTGAAAACAATGTGCTTGATTTTTGAGGTCTTGGTATTGAGTAAATACTAGATTTCACTCAACGCACATTGTACTAGTTTTTGAGATACAATTTAATTTGAATAATTCATGTAATTATACAGGAAATAATAAACCAAGACTAAATATAAATACTTTCAGGTGTTTAGCTTTAGTTTTTCAAATGGTCTTGTATGCAAAGAAAGTTATATAACATTGTTTATTCAGGTCTGATGCCTATGGGCATTTTCTCACTGCCATTACTGTCTGGAAATCATTACACCTGTCTAAAGAGATGTTTACAGGCATGGTTTATCACCAACCCCAAAGCAAATCAGATACAATTTTAACCCATCTTTGAGCTTATTAAACTGAATGCTATTTTATTTTTATTTCTCCATTTAATTTTAATTTTCTTATTGAATCTCATAGAACAGAATTGCAAATTTAATTTTCTAGGTGGAACTTTTGGGTTTGAAAGCACTAAAAGAATAAATCTCCCCAAACCTTCAAATAAAGTACAATTAATAAATATTTCTCCCAAATGAACACTTTGTTAATGATCACAAAAGGTGACCTACTGTATTGCTCACATAAATTTATGGCTGTAGTATTTTAGAATAGAAAATCCTTTCAGACAGAAAATTCTTATGGTACATGGCACCACATGAGGAAATCCCTCGAAGAGAACGATCTCTCTTTCCTTTACTCTGGCATTAGTCTTGCCTTCCATCTCTGACAGCCACCCACAGAAGATTAAAGCTGGGCCCCGTGACATCATAATCGCGCTGCTTTTAATCTTTTTTCCTAAACCTAAACTCAACAGACATATTAATGTCCAAGACATCAAATTTCTATTACCCCAGACAACTGCCTCCATACAAAACGGACAGCTTGGTGAAAAAATCAAAAGAGAATAACGTGACATTCAAGCCTCCTGCCGCACTGAGCAGGAAAAGTGACTAGCAGACTTTAACGCCCTTCCCTCTGAAAAAGGAAACATGATTGTTTTTGGGTTTGTACTCCTACTGTCCTACTGTGGTATTCATTCCCCCGTCCTTGTGAACATTACTATTGCATGATTATTGCAGACAACACTGCAATAGTAATGCTATAGTGCAAAAAAATTAGAAGGGTAGAGATTTTTTCTTTGCCTTTACCAATCATGGCTTCCTAATAATCCCCATCTATGAACCGGCTTCTTTACTCCGATCTCCTCCCCACTGATAGCTGGAGTTTGAGGGGCACACTGGCACACTTTGACTGCCGTCACATCACCCAGGTGGGGGTTACACATTGGTGGTGGTGGAGGGGAGTTCCCCATTACTCCTGACCAGGTCTAGTGCAAGTGTTCACATTACTCCTATCCTGGAGTCCTTGCACTGGCTTCCGGTCAAATTCCGCGTAGACTTTAAAATCCTCATGCTCACCTACAAGGCTTTACATGGCTTGGCACCTCAATACCTGTCTGAACTTTTATCGCCCTACTCCCCACCTCGCAACCTCCGCTCTTCAAATTCTGCCCTCCTTACTGTCTCCCAAGCCCGTCTACATTGTATGGGCGACAGGGCCTTCTCCTGCTATGCCCCCAAGCTCTGGAACTCTTTGCCCAAGGATATTAGAGAGTCACCTTCTCTAAACTCCTTCAAATCCAGACTCAAAACCTTCTTCTTCAGAAAAGCCTTTACTTAACTGGTTCCATTCTTCACCCCTCTGCTCTTCTTAATACCATCTTCCACGGTCTCCTCTATTGTTATTGTTGTATTGTTGTAATTATAATTGTGTCCTGTCTTGTGAAATTTTCTTATTTATTGTTGTAGTCTTCTTATTTATTGTTATTGTCATCCTGTAAAGCGCTTTGAGAAGCCACCTTTAAAGGCGCTATATAAAATAAAGTTTATTATTATTATTATTATTATTATTATTATTATAATTACCTGTAAAGCGCGTTGAGTGGAGTGTCCAGAAAAGCGCTATAATTATTATTATAATCATTATTAGTTAGTAGATGCTTTCATTCAAAGTGATTAACATTTCTACCCTTTCATACATACCAGGATATGCACAACATTTCTACCATTTTATACACCAAGCTGAATGATACATTATATCATGCGCAACTTTTTTTTCCTCACTAACAGTATACTGTGCAATTGTTCTTCTTAGGTCAGTATACAAGAGTAATTTTTACAAGCAGGGTGGGGGAGTGTGGAATTAACATTTAACTAAAACAAGCTCATCAATAATGAATGAACTGCTCTTATCTACATGGAGGACAGTATCCCATGTCAGTCACTTAAAAACCGCTGAGACTTTGAAACAGCAATGGGAAATAACTCCAAAAAGGAATACCAAGACTTTTAAGTGCCCTCTATAATTTATGTGCACAAACTACCCGGTTCCTATTATTAAATACAGCCATAATGTGAGTTTGTAGCACAATTAAGTATATATTTTTTAAGTAAACAACAAATGCAAAATAATGAGAACATAATTTTAGAATGCAATAGAACAAAATGTCCAAATTATATTTTGTTTCTGTAATGACACAGCCTTTATAGCGAAAAAATTATGCTCATTTTAAATTTTAATGATTTAATTAAAACTCCAAACAAAACTAATGAACATTTCTTGCAGCAGTATTTGCTGAAATCTTAATGGGGTTCTCAATACAAAAGTAAAATTAAAAATATATTAAAGCTGGTAAAAGTAATTCAAGACGCCAAGTTGCTTTTATGTTTTCCCGGGGATGCTGCAGATAATTAACACACTGTACTCTATTAAGCACCAAGCAGTTTTGTTGCTAGTTACAAAGCACAAAGGGCCAGACCAACTGGAAGAAAGTCCGTTCAAACAACTAGCAAAAGGCAGGATCCAGGCATGCTGATTATTTACTTATATATTAAAGAATAGTAAGCACATTATCCATATTTATTTCCATAAATTTGTGATTCTTCATTTTTGTGGCTACAACAGGTGGGCAAAGGGCAAAGTTTCTGTTTCATTTCATCAAGACCATTTCAATCAAGGGACGGGTAAGAAAAAACAGTCCCAAGCCTGGCTTCCAAAACGCTAGGAGTCATAGCGACAAGTTGTGAGATCTGTGAAGTGGTTTTAAGAAGGAAAAGCCGGTAAGATTCAGGTACAGTGCAAGAACAGGCACTGCTTTAAAGCACACAGCCTGAATAAGTACAACTTACACATTTCTTTCCTCTGCAGAATTTCTACTTAAGTTTCCTTTTTCAAAGGTTCACTCTGTAGGCCAAGTAGCCATACAAATGCATTCCCTTTGATGTGTGCCCATTAATGCAGCAACAATTTTCTGCTTCTGACTGCTGGGTGAGAGCATTCATGACTTTGAGCATTTCTTATCACAGGGCAGGAGACGACTGCCTGCTTTCAATAATCTTTAAGGACATGACAGCCACGATAGGAAAATGCAGCTGGTATCTTTTTCCTGTATCCTCTGTGACTAGAATGGAATTTGGACCTGACAGGTTTCAAGCAAATGGCATAGCAGGTGGGGGTGGGGGTAGTGGTAGTGTGCCAGTGGAGGCCTATACTTTACATGCACAGCAGCTCCAAAATCAAAATTTCATAATGGAATGAGACCTGTTGCATCAGTCCTGGCAGGAAGATCAAACATTAAAACCAACCACAGCTGCAGTTAGGGAAATAAAGGCCAGCGTGCATTCTCCCATTTGCATTCAAAAGAGATAACCCTTTTATTAAACATATAATTTATTAATGACAAAAAGTCCACAAAGAAATGAAATTTAATAAGATTTCATTTAAAAAAATGGAACTTGATTTCTGCCTGAGAGCACAGTAAACCTAATAAAAAGGCATAATTATGAGAATCACATTTTCTCTCTCTTCTTCTCTCATATTTGTCTAAACTAATTATAGTTAAGGGCACAAGGGCACAGAAGGCACTTTGCAGCCAAAACCAGTGAACATGAAGAAACAACTTTGTAATGAAGGAAAGACAATTAAAACACGTCCTATACTAGAAATTACAGCAGCCGATAATGGAAACTGCATAATCTGCTGAGTAAACAAATTTAAATTGGATCAGACATTCAAATAATTGGAATATATTAGCATGCAGAAAAGGAATCATAAGGACAGAAACAAAGCATTCTCCTTGTTCCTTTTTATGTAATTGGAGTGATTACAGTAAACAGAACATTCCTAGCCACACTGACACAGCATTGCTGAACTCTTCTTTAACAATGTACACTTTGTGTGATCCCTTAAATGTAACAAACCTGAAAAGAAGATAAACAAGACTATGAAAAGGAGGACCTAAATGCTCAGCGTGATGAACGAGATGAAGTTATTGTAATAATAGGGTGAATGAAATCCAGGTGAAAAAAAATTAAGGCAATAAATCATCATCCTTCCATCCATTATTAGACACTTGTTCCCACAATTGTATTGCTTGGAATTGTGCTCTCATTCCACTTTGCTATCCTCACAACCCCTGAGAAAAGGGAGAGCAATTACAGGAAACCAACTTTTATGCAATATATTGCTGCAACTGTGATCCTACTGAGCCTATTCAAATCATCTGATGAGTTACTGCCTGCTGCGGATGATACATCTAGGACAGATCTTACAGAAAATTCAAAGGTGGCCACTATTTCTTCCCACCTAATGAAAGAAATTAGTTTAGAAGCATTTAATTCTTATACCAGATGAGGGGTATATGCTCAAACTGGACAGAGGTTATTAGCGAAGTATGAGATGGGTCTGTATTAGTATCTGTGCTCTACCTGATTTATATTAATGAGCTTGAAACTGATATAGTTAGCATACTAGTCAAGTTTACCATTGATACCAAAAAGATTATGACACCAAAGATAGCAAAATAAGAGAAGATGCAAATGAAATTCAAAAATGTTTAGACAAACACCTGGCAGATGTAGACATGAACATTTTGAAGATATGTAATAAAAACAAAGTATACGTGTGCCTTTTTCCTGTTTTCCAGGATAGACTCTGACTTCCTCAAAACCCTGCATTAAATAAAGGGGTTTGAAAATGTACAGATGGTAATCCATGACTTTGAAGGACCTGCGTACTGTTTACAGTGATGTATCACTTCCACCTTCTTGAAACTGGCCAACAAAATGTTCAGATATTTCAAAGAACAGATTTTAAACCAAGGGATGAAAAAAAACAGAGCAGACACACACTCAGCTTTCTGCATCATTCAGGGTTCAAAACAAACAGTCGGACAAAATCAATAAATATTAAACTCCATGGGCCTTTAAGAACTGCAGAATAAAACTTTCCCAATTATGAGGGTGTCCTTTTAACAGAAATAGTTTTACTAATAATGTGGAAGGCACAGAACAAAATACTTATAAAACACATAAAGGTCAACTACATTCTGATATAGCACCTTGCATCATCCCTAACAACCAGAGAGCAATTTACAAAGATGAAGCTGAAGCAGATTTCCAAGAGTGAAGTGCAGCTTCAGTTTTGCAAAAGCCTGACACCCATTCTTCACTCTTGCTTACACATCAGTGATGGGAACCATAAGGGCTTATCACAAAATGACTGATGTTTCAGAACAAAATTTGGATTGAGCTATTTTTTTTTCTTCTCTTTTGATTCATGATCTACACCTCAGGTGGACCTAATCAAACTGTCTAACACGCAAAATTGAACTGAAAGATGGCTGCCCCCACACGCTATAACAATTGAGTGATTTTGGTCAGAGGCACTGCTGAATTTTAACAGGACATCAAGTACAAACTTCCGCTCACAAGACACCCCCCTACTGTTTCATTCCTGAAAACGGCACTGGATATTATTTGTAATACATCCAGAGTGAGGAACATTAAAGGTAACAGAGACAGATGTTTATTACTGACACAGGAACAGAGCACAGAAGCTGACAAAAAATGCCAAGAAACAGGGCTCTGCTGAATACAACTTTTCCCAAATACCTTCCCACAAGTCCTTCTTTTATTATTTGAAACTGGAGTGAGGTAACTCCCTCCAAAGCCACTTAAACCCCTGAATTCGTAATGCAAATAGATTTACCATGATAACTCAAAGGGGAGTGTGCTAGCAACTAATTCTGTCAGAAATGTACAAGTAGCACATAAGAGGTTATTGTTGAATATTTCAAAACATTTTTGCTCTTTGAAGTCAAAGCAAGGCAGCAGTAATATATGTTAGTTGCTTCTTCGTAGTGCTGATGTCCTGGGTTTAAAGCTCCCATGTGACCTTGAATTGCATGAAGCACTTAGAAAATACATGGATGGAAATCAAAGCAAGTAATTTAGAAGCACAAGTCCACTCTGAATTTAAATATATCACTAAAAAATGCACCAAAGAAAATATCCTATAGAATGTATTTGAAGGAAAGTACATTCATGAACCTGCTTTCCATTTACTTGAAAAGAAAAGCAAATAAAAAAATTAGTGAAGTTTGACTTTGTGGTGGAGTGGAAGGTTTGCTATAAGTTAAAAAAATTGAAACGAGGAAAAAATAGTCTCTCGCAGGCTGCTTTAATTTGTCACATAGAATGAAATGGGAGCTTCTTAGGCACACTCTTCAACACACACTGAAGAAACCAAACTGACAAAGCCACACATCTTCGGATGCAGAAATCAGGGAGTCAGCATTAAAAAAAGATAGCTTTCACAGAATACAACAATAGTGTTCATTTAGTCTAAACCTTTGTAAAGAGACCTATAGAAACTGGGGGTCTTGTAAGGCTTAGGTGTTAACACCTGCATCCTGGCTAAATTCCACTCTGAACTTGTCCAATCTGACCTCCCTAAAGTTCGCCCTTAATTCAGCAGGTGAAGCAATTTCTCAGTGCTGAAGTGGGTGCCCTCCTGTATGTAATGTGATTTGAGAGCATGAAAATCACTAATAATTGGTAGGAAGTATTACGGAAACACTTGATCCAGTGCAGTGCCTCACTTCTGAGCCACTAGAGAAGTTCAAATGACAAATGGTAAGTGCTCAGAACCCACAACAGGGATTGATGTACAGTTCTGACAAATCCAAAAAAATGAGATTTAAGATCAGCAATGTCTAAATCAGAACGATTTGTAGCAGGGAGGTGTCTGATGGTATTTGAATTTCAGCCTCTCAATGTAAAACTAATCTGAAATCATTTAAGGTCTGTTTTAGAAAAAAGCAGACCAAAATACAATACATTAAATGCAAAATCATTAGCAGCCTATTCCTGTTTTTGCTCCACCACATTCTTTCAGAGCAAATAATTTGCTACAAATACCCAGAACAACTAAAGCAAAAATAACTAAAGCATCAATACACTCCTTGTGAGCAGTATTAACCAATATGGCATACTATCCAAATGGCTCACTGCTGTAAATAGCTTTCAAAGTGGTAGCTGCTTCACAGGTCTATCTTCAAGCCAAAAGACAGAGAATGCTGTCGCTAGGGACTGTCTGTGTGAAGCTAGGCTAAGTAGATCACACAATTATTTCACTGCTCAAATTTTTAATTTGATTTTATACACATTTTTACACATTAGTTCTCATTGCATCTGAGGTCCAGAAAAATGTCAAGAGACCGTTGTCTGGTTTGCACCTCCAAAATTGTGAGAGTTGACAGGGACAGAAATACATTAGGAACAGGGAATAAGATTTTCACCAAACGAAGGTCATCTCTGAACAATTTCATTTTCAGAACTGGGGGTTCGGTTCCCCAGCCTTTCCTTCGCTGAAGAAACCTAAACAAGTCACCTTTTCGCACAGATTCTCACTGATGCCTGTCGCTCACCTCCGCGGATGAGGCTCTTGAGAACTTGTGGATAACTTGTGGAAGTGGATAAAACGAGTGATGATAGACACTCTGTGTGGGTGAGAAGCTGTTCTGAGCAGAGGGATGTGAGAGAAAAGCTCGTACCAGAAACACCCTGTAGGCGTCCTTCCGCTTGACGGGGCCCCAGCATGCATCAGTGTCGTTGTACTTGACGCTGCTCCCTGCGCTGCACGAATGGTTCCCACTGCAGAACATGAGGAACAGGAGGGCTCTTTAAGGTTGACACCTTTAGCACGGTGATGAACAGAATCACAGTGGATAAAAAAGAAAACATTCTAAGCTATCAGTTTGGTAATATAAGGAACTGTATTTATCAGAAGGTCGAGAAGGAGCAAAAGCCTATTTAACCCATTCTCTGAAACTCACTGCAGAATACACTCCGTCATGAGAATTGGGCTTCCTTTTGTTGTTAGACCATATATCAGGAGAAGGGGAAAGTAACAGGCTGTTTAAACACAAGCATGTGCTTGAAAAAATACTTTTGTGATCTGATTTGTGTAATCTGTTCTTCTCTAATGTCTTCTCTAACGTCTCTAATTCTGACTATGCTGACTTAATTTATCAGTTCTCTAAAGGGCTTTCAACTTAAACTTAATACAACTTCCACACCAATACATCCTTTTAGAGCAGCTGTGTATTATTTCAGCATCAAATAATTTAAAAACTCCAGCATAGTCTGGCAAAATCAAGGTTTATATTTTGGAATAAAAAAGAGAGATTAACTAATGAATATTGAGCGAAATTTAGCCTTTGTTTAAATGCTAACAAAGCACAAATATTTCCAAAACACACTGTAACTGATTATGCCAATTTATACCTTTTCATGCAAAACAATCAGGTACATCCTTAACATCATTTGCCAAATAAACACCGTCTTAATTTGATTTTCACAAATATTATAGGACTGTCTGAGGGACACTCCCAAAAGACATACAATGAAGCATTTATTTAAATCTTTAAACACATGTAACTGGCCTTTATCACAATTAGCAACAACTTATTCAGCTTTACAAATGCAGATGAACAGCATTTCAGGTTTTACACATTGCAGACTGTGATGTGTAAAGAAAGGCTATAAGAGGAAGCCAATCCATATAGTTTGTTTGGTTGCTGATCGTTAATTGATCCGAGGATTTGATCCCAATATTAATTGAAAGAAGTCAAAAGATCAGCTTTAATCTCATGGCTGGGAGTCATTTGCTAGACCCCTGCAAACAACTCTTAAACGGATAGTAGTGTTAAAATTGCCAAATTAGCATGCTATATTTAGCATTATTTTAATGTGCACATCTATTCATCCATCTTAACTTTAAAAAAATGTAACAAGCTAAAAACAGCAGATCAAATTACTCAGGAATGGGCATTTTCACTTTGACCTCTACATTACATGACAGCTGGAGCTATACTAAATTAGCAATTTCTCAAGATAAAAAGAGAAGCTGAGAAGGATGCTATTAAAGAAAAATGCTGCCTAAATTCCAGTCCAGGAACAAATCCTTTCTTCTTGCTCCCAGCTATGTTTCAAACAAAGCAGACTTTCGCAATATCATTATAGGAAAAATGTAATTATGAAAGAAAAGCTAAAAATAAAGACTCGAGCTACAGTAAAACAGAAACTGGAAAACAACCTTCAAGTAGTCTCTGGGAGAATGAGATCGGGAAACCATAGGTCACAAGACGTGACAGTCTGCCTTATGAAATATGTAATCACTCAAGGTAAGGCTATTGGATTTAGGGCACTATATAAAACACATCTGGAAGCTGTTACTCGGGAAGAGGGAACAGTGACGTTATCGGAGGCACTGAAACTGAATGACTGAGACGGCCAACAATACTATCAGTGTGAGTACTACCAATTTAGCACCCACCGATGTTATTAGAAGTGACGGCAACAAACGGAACATACAGAAAGGCTGCAAACTAAATTTTGTCTGGGGTCTAGCAGCACTCGCACAAGATCAAAAGGGCTCCTGCCAGAACCTCTGCAACGAGTGGCAAAGGCTGACAGTCCAAGGGGTAACACCTGGTGCAAAGGGCCATGACTACATCTTTTCTCACATATAGTAATTCAGGGTGGTTCAAAAATCTCTGGGGTCCGCATTGTGTAGCAGTTGCTGAGCACGTTTTACTGAATCAGTCAAGTCACAGTATTGGAGATTTTGCTTTCCTCACAATTAAGGGCTTTGTCTGCCATGAACAGCCCTGATGGGCATAAAATCAGACATGTTTCGCAAATTTACAGCACTTGAGCACCTTACAGTTACCTTTCATTTAGTTATGTGAGTGATGTTAAATGGACATTACATGTACTGCTTTTCCACTCCATATGTAAAGGGATCCCTAAAAGCCTATAGTTCATAACCTTAGATGCATCAAACTACTATGCAAGGGGGACACTGGCTGACTTCCCTGCACTCACAGAAGCTAATGTACCTTTGGGATCTGATAAAGAACTGTGCGCAATATTTGATATAAGATCTGATCCACCTTGCCTGAAAAAGTTCAAGGGGTAACAAGCGACTAATGCAGTGCAGACATACGAGGGAGGATCCTGGCCCAGATAAAGATTTACTATGCTAAGAAAATGAAAGCTTTGCAATGCATTCATTGATTTTCCTTGGATTGTCTCCAGTGACAACCTCCAAAGAGAGCCCACATACACAAGGCACAGCACTACCCAATGCATACGTGTCCCCATTCCTCCAAGTGAAGTCAGGACTACTCACCAGGCCACTTCCATCAGAGAGATGGGCACCGCAGCAGCGTAGATCGCCAGGTCTCCATAGAGGTACACAATGATGCAGATGTAAAACATGTTGAGGCCAACTGCGAACAGAACAAAATACATCAATGTAAACCTGGCCATCCTCCAATTCCCTGTGAACAAAAGGAAAGCAAGTGGATCATTTTGGTTTCTGGGAGTGCGATTAAGATTCTGAGCTGGAGAACAGGAAATCTACCAAAATGGGAGGAAAGCAGTGAGTGTCAAACAACAACTGAAATGGAGCTTCCCAAAGTTTTTAGAAGGGGATTTGTGGGTGGCATGGGAGCCCAGTGGTTAGCATTGCTGCCTTATAACACTGAAGCCCTGGGTTCAATTCTAATTTCATGGAGTTTGTAAGTTCTCCCTGTTTCTGTATCAGTTTCCTCCGGGTGTTCCCGTTTCCTCTGGCTCCAGCTAGGAAAATTGGCCCTGGTGTGAGTGTGTGTTTGCGTCTGTGTGTGCCCTGCCAAGGACTGGCGTCCCATCCTGGGTATATCCTGCCTTGTGCCTGTTGCTTACTGGGATCGGCTCCACCGCCCCCACAGCCCTGAACTGGATGTGAAAAAATGTTAACAAACAATGTTAACTAAAATCTACACGATATGGCTTTTGGAGATCCAGGGGATCTAGTCATTTAATAGCACACAGTGATCCTGACCATCTTTTGTGCCACGGACCACATTTACCACGTGAAACACATCTCTGACAGCTAGTTTCGGCCACTGCAGCCTGAAATGGATGTTTTGCAACTTCACAAATCAAATATAGTAAGAGCAATTTTGGGAATACCATCCAAATCTTTGCAGCAAACATCTAGTAAAGCTAGCATTCCTGACAAATAAATTACTTAAGAAAAACAGAAAATACAGATAATATCAATTCTGCCTGGCCAAATTATTTTCCGGCCTCTGCTATTTTGGACATTTATCTCTCCCGCAAAGAGCAGTGGGAGCAGCAGATGATTTTGCCAGTCGGGGCTCAGATTATTAATCATACTAATTAAGAAAGTGATCAGTTTATGCAAAGAGCCCATGTCTTTTTTTTCCTCTCTCTCTGTCTGAGCCAAGGAACCCAGCAGAATGAGGACTTTGAGAGGGAAGACAGATAGGCAGCATCAAGCCTCACATCTATCACGCAGCCGAGCTCTCAAATGAGGTTCCCCGCTCCCCGTTTCCCCGTCAGTCAATTCATTATTGCCAGGAAATTAGAGCAAGGAGTCCATTAAACTGAAAAGGGTTATTGTTTGGAGGCTGAATTGATTAATCTTTTATCTGTATAAATGGGCAGACGCTCCCTGCTGCTCCCTGACACACCGTGTTAATGGAAATAAACAGAGCAGCGAATTAATGAAGGACAAAGATGGCCGAGCTCTCCAGGGGAAGTAAGGGAGACAGAACTGCTGTGGAGCAAAACCAGCCCACTGAAATTTCTCACAGCCTCATCAGATGATTTTTCATATGGGGCGGAGGGTGGATGTTGATTCCTCAAAGGTCACCAAAAGATGGATACCAGCGTAGACCAGACTAGGATATCCTACACTAGGTTTAAGCCATGGCATCCGGGTTCGGGCCTCTACTCTGGGGCAAGGATTCCTCAACTCCTCCTCAAAAGCATCAGTATTCATGTTACCACAGCGACTACTGATCTCCTCCACCTCTCTGTGTGGCATCATTTACCACCTGATTGGTTCCCACTAAGCTTAATTCTTAATTCTCAGAATAAGCACAAAGCCCAAAAATGCACTGACTAACAGCACTTGCAACTTCTAAAGAAAGATGGAACAGCAGAATTAAAAAACAAATTCCTTCCGTTTGCTAAATGTGCTAAACGCTTTTATAGTTCAAGGCCCTAAGCAACTGCGTTGAATATGAATGAGAAATTAAGGAGAAGGCAAGGAATTTCAATGTGTTGTAAGCACAGTTTCAAGCATTCTCCTCTATTTTAAGCAATAATGGATATTTTAAAGCATCCACAGTATTCAACATGGCTGCATTTGAAACTACAGCATCTTTTAAGAGGCATGCACTTCTCTTCTCACAGTCAACAGTGCCCCACTGTAATAGAAATACATCTGCCCTTCCTCGGTTGAGCAAAGTGAGCACTCCTCAAACTATAAGGTGCCCGAGCCTCTTTTACACTGGGCTTCTTTCAAGAAATGCAGCAATTGTCAGTTTTGGTTTGGTAACCCACTACTGCTGCCACTGCTAAAGCCCGATATTCAAAGAGTAATCAGTTCTGCTGCACTGAAAAGCTTTGTGATGCTACTGGGAATGCTAAGGTCTATCAGGCTCTGTGGAAAAGACTGACAGCCCAAATTAGGCCACTGTGTATCTAAGTAGATGGGGGCTGCCAGTGACTGTAACTAACACCAGTCAATTACCTGTGCTCAGTCACCAACCCTGCATGAAATCTTACAGCTGGGTCTTTTTTACAACTATTTAGACAAGACTGTTTACAGCAGCCTGTTCTTTTCCTTAATATAAAATGAAAATACATCATTCGTCTAAAACTAAGAGCAATTTTCTTACAATCTTTAATAAAGGAGCTTAAATAAAACTTTTCTGTGAATGTGATTATTTAGCACATCTTAGTCACCAAAAAAACATCAATTTGGGGCTTCTCTCCTTGTTTTGCTTCTAAAAAGCCAAAGGGAAAAATCACCATTTTTGGATTCATCCTTGTAGTATTAACCTTTGTATGTTATTATACTAAATTACTAAATTTTGACAAGTCTACTTGTGGGTGAAAGAAAGTTCCTAACTGACAAATGACAATCTCAAATAAAATGTGTGAACAGCACAGTAAGTGTGCGTCACCCATAGTGGGCTTTTGAACCCGCTCTGCTACAGACAGTCCATCACCTGATCCCATGACCAGACCAGACCAGACCAGACCTCTGAGCAAGAGAAATAAACAGAGCTATGTGGGACAGCACAGCAGGACTGAGTTTTAAAAGTATTTAATTCATATTGTGGACTCACAACAGCAAGAGTAACCCATACAGCAGTACAGACTCGAGCAGGTTGTGCCTGATGCGCCCTTGGCCTTCTCTGATTTGTCTGTGCTAATGAAGCCAGGATTTCGAGCTCATGCTTCATACTTCAAGCACTCCTAAGTTAGCAGGCTTTCATTAGCTCACAAGAACAGCTGGGCCCTACTTCCATAAACCGCACCATTCTGCTCCACTGAATTGGACGGAAAAGAGGATTTGTTTGTTAGATAAATATGAACTGATAATGAAATGAGCCATTACTGACTTTCGCCAACTGTAATGTGCAGGTTTCCGTGCATCATACATGGGAATCTGGAGCATTCAGAGCAGATAGCTAAAGGACATGGTGAACAGTCGAAAAATGCATAGATCAAGGACATGCAAACCTAGCTACTTCTATTTACTTACCAAAGCACTGTCTCAAACCACAAGCTAGACTTCACTTATTTGGCAGGAGCAAGCATGGCATATAATAAAGATTCCTATTTACAAGATTACAGAGACTTGGTTCAGATTTTCAGGGTATTAAGATCAGATCAGATCACTTTATTGGCCATATACAATTTCTTGCATTAGGAATTTGTCTTTTTGCATACCTCAATTTGCTCTCCATGAGACACACAGACAGGGAGAGAAGCTTGGGGTCAGAGCACAGGGTCAGCCGTTTATACAGTACCCCTGGAGCAGTTGGGGTTAAGGGCCTTGCTCAGGGGCCCAACAGAGTAGGATTCCTCTGCCGGCCGCAAGATGCGAACCGGCAACCTTCCAGGCACAGATCCTTAGCCACAGAGTACCGCCTGTAAGGTCAAGAAGAGCTTCCCGACACTCCTATTTCATTGCTCAAACAGAGTAACATCCAAAGCGGCAGGGTAATCAAATACAGTTACCTTCCCAGCAAAAACGTACAAGAAACGGAGCCACAGAGAGCCAGCTTGATGGCCGTGAAACTACAGATCCCAGGGAACCATGGGACTTTCAAGAGAATCAAGGGAAACTGACACACTGGATGAGCACCTGCTTCCTCCTTTGAGTATTTACGGGGGAAAAAACAGACAGGTCTGTGTCTTTAGAACAGCTATCAAGGGAGAGTGGAGGAGGTTAGTAGGAACAACAAAGAAAGACCACAGGTTAATTTTTGGGAAGACCAATCTGTCAGCAGACAAACCTTATGACTTTGGACTGGAAGAGGAACACAATTACCTAAACCGTGGTGTACAAATGGAACAGCCCCCCAGAGGAAATGCCCACATTCCCCAGTGTGTTACAACAGTGATGCAAGTCATTTCAGAATGTTTTTTTTTTTATTTTATCTGGATTTTTTTTTTTTGCTCTATCGCTTTACGCAGTGCGCTGGCAAAGGAGAACAATGAACAAACAAATCTGTAAAGGTCACAAGGTGGCCATTATCATTTTCCAGTTCATGAACCAATAACTTTAATGTACCAATAAGGTTAATTATTCTTCTCAGCAGAAAGATGTAAAGGGTCAAAAAACACAAACTCCTGAAGTCTCTGCTTTTTAATCAGGAATTTCATTATGAGGCTCTGTGTCTGAATGACTCACTCATTCATTCATTGAATGTATTGACTCTGCAAATTGCTAAAGGACTGAAAGCCAGGTCAAAGTTAAAATCCTCATCTGTGGATTGAATATCAAAACCCAAAACACCTTGATATATTATACCTATTTGATGATGGGTGTGTAGTGGATGGTTCTTTTTGGTGATTTCACTGAAATAAAGTCTAATGCAACTGGACAATATTTTTTAATAAAAATTATTTTGGATGGAGAAATACCTAAATTTAAAAAAGTAAAAAAGTAAACTTAAAGTAAAAAAAAAACAAGCATGCATCACTGAACTTCGATTTGGACACATTTATTCCCACACATAGTAGAAAAGATTGTAATTATTCATGAACTCATTTATTTATTCATCATTGCCTCAAAGGCTGACATTAAGGTGCAGCAATTGTAATTTATGAAAGTCACTTATTTATGTTCATAGTTATATCGCTGTAAGGTGCCATCAACCTATATTCCTAGGCATCCAATCACAATTTACACAATTTAAAATTAGTGCTCCATTAAAACAAGAAAATTACACACTAGAAAATTCTGACCATGTTTTGGATCTCTAAACAAAGTCTATTGCACTTTGATGACTAATGAAACCAAAAGCCTTCTGTGATTTTGCTAAAACATCTTAGCTTAAAAGACATGAGGCAAACTATAAAGAACAGGAAGAGAAGCAGTCAAAACTGATGACATTTCTCTTACCTATATTTGAGCTTTACAAATATCTGCCAAGGAAAGGAGGAAAGCATCTCAAAATTGATATTAAAGATCTTTGCTGTGAGCCAAAATTTGCACCCAGCTATATAAAACACAGCTAGAAAAGTAGCTGTGAAGCAAACCTAACAGAAAACCTAGAAAAAGAGATTACAAAGAAATGTATACTTTGTTGTGAAAAGAACAATAGCATCTTATACAGCGTTTAAAAAAGAAAAACATTCAAAACCAGATTCTCTGTTGAATGACACACGTACACTCATACCACTGAGTTTTCCAATTAACCTACCAATACGTCTTTGAAATGTGGAAACTGGAGCACCCAGAGGAAACCCATGTGAGCAGGGGACAAAGAAACAAACTCCACACAGACAGCACCCCAGGTCCAGAACTGAACCCCAGTGCTTTAAGGCTACAATGCTAATAACTGTAATCTTATCACTGTCAGAAGGCAGAGGATACCAAGGCATCTAAAGGTGGACTTCCCTTCAGAGAGTAGTGAAAGCCTTTAGGCAGGGAGTCCAAATAAAACTTGTCTTTGCAAATCAATGAGGTTCCTTATACCGATCAATATAGACCTATGCAGTGTATAGGTAAGAAGAAAATAAGAAAACTGAACTTAATTCAGTGACTATATATAACATTTATTTCAGGAAACAGAATATACTGTAGAAAATCGGTAAGTACACCAAAGAATGAAATCAATCTCATGAAATAAGAAAACTGGGATAGAACTCTACAGAAACAGCTAAGTATAAGAAGCATGAGACAAAAAGACTCAAAAATAATTACACGGAAGCATACGGATCTGCACATAAATATTCATGATCTACACAAGCACCATATTATTGATATTGTAAATGCTACAGAACTTCTACAGATGCTAGGGCAGGGGTTATCAACCTATGGCACATGTGCCTTTATTGGCAGACAAAGGGATTTTTAATGGCACTTGCAATATAAGTCTCCTAAGCCACAAAGAAATTAAGTAAAAAAAAACAATCAAAACTACACTTGGCTATTCTGTAATTCTCAACAGCATGGCATCCAATAAAAGCTCTTTGGCTTTCTTTCTATTGGCTTTTGCTTAATTTACTGCATTATTTTTAGTGAGGCTAGCTTTTTGTTTTCAAAGAAAAGCTCCCAATACCTGCCTCTGAAAACATTTTTGTGTAAAGTTCGATATTTTTGACATAATGGCAGCTGCTAAGAAAACAAAGTAAGATGTTTGATATTTTAAGCCCTTTTAGAGAGAAATGAATATGGATTTGTTCAACATAAAGGCCATGCTGTTTTTGCTCTATATTGTGAGAGCATCGTTTGTCACACATTATGTGACCAATGACGTTTTCAGACAAAATATGACCAGCAGTTTAAGGATGAGGCATACAAGTTTGAAGTCTATCGAAGGGCCATAGCAAGGTACGAAAAACAAAGCAGCATCTTTACTTATATCACAAAAATAAAGCCACAGAAGGAAGTTAAAAAATTAGAGAAACATGAAAAGTCATTTACAGATGGGTAATATAAAAAAATAGGCTTTCCTTTGTTTGGATGGTTTGTTTAATGGTTTGCCCAACAAAGACATGAAAATTTCAAGAATTAAGGACTTACATGTGTCTGCTAGATCAATGGACATACACATAGTTGGAAAGGCCAAACATGTTAACAAACAGCAGACAATGACGTTAAAAGACGTAAAAGTATTTAGTGTTGTGTTTGATGAGTGTGTGGATATAAACGACACGGCGAAGAGCAATATTTTGACTCAGATGGAATTAGCCGAGAATAGCCGTGTTGCCTTACAGCCATGCACAGCAAAACTACAGGGGAAGATACAGCTAAGACATATATTAACTATTTTGAGGAAAGAGGAATTGATATCAAGAAAATATTTTCTGTGATGACTGACAGCGCCCCTGCTATGGTAGGAAAATGGCAGGAATATCTTTATGCCAGGACTTGAAATTATGAGTTTAATAATGTAATGACTATAGTGGTGGAAATAGTGAAAAGTCTTGAAAAGATAATTAGCCAAGACCACCAGGCTTAAGAGGTGATCTTAAACATTACGGCCCATGAATCAGACACATAAACTGAAAAAAAGACTTTGACAAAATATTAAAACATTAAAAAAAGAAAAGAGATGATGGACTGAGAGCAAAGCTTGGAAAAGAGAACAGGAACCTACAATGGCGCAGTAGATATGGGTGGATACCTCTTTCTCCTCACCCATGTGTAAAATAATAAATAATTGTAGATGTAAAACTACTAAACATCTGTGGATGTAGAAGAGCAGAACCTTTCTAAGGACTGCAGTAACACAGCTCAGCCAGTTATTTAAAAGGTCACGCTAATAATATTTGAATACTTCAGCTTTAATGAAGTTACTGGGCAAGCAACAAAGTGAAGAAGCCAATCTCACACACTGTTCTTCTTGAATCGGAACTCTGGACGCAGTAGGATTTTACATGTGTCGCAAACGCCACCCAGTGGGAGATAAGGGAAAGGACCTCTGGCACAAAGTTCCAAACTGCAGGACAGCGTGCAATGGAACAAAGATATTTATAACTGTGTGTTCAGTGGTAATTAAAGAAGAATGTGCCTGCCTTAAAAAATGCATCAGCCAGCCCCGCAGTGTAATTAATCCTGGAACAATTCCATTACCTCGAAGACATGTTTAACTGTTCTGAATCACTGACTTTGCTTGATAAAGCCTTTAACCTAGATTGAATTGGGTTAAAGTAAAATGTCAGCCAACCTGCCAAAGACATATTCCAAAATGTCTCTTTGCTACAGGCTAGATACTTGTTACATCTAACCAATGGAAACTGCTATCACGTCCTTCATGTATAACTGGCACCCTGGCCTCTGTTACTATACTACTAAAATAACATCACAAATTAGCCTTTAACAGCATTTCATGCAAAGCAACTGATGTTTATTGTTCATTGCACACTATTCCTAAATTAGCTGGTTTTTTTGCGAGTTTGAAAAAATATAGAGCATATATCCTATTTTTGATTTAAAATGTTTAAAAATAATATTTTTTCCTCCAATTCAGTGTCATGAGAGAGTTAGAGCCTATCACTCCGCACACATGCACTCAACCCAGAAGCCAATTAACCTACTAGAATGTCTTTGGACTGTGGGAGGAAACTGGAGCACGTGGAGGAAACCCACGCAAACCCAGGGAGAACATACAGTACCAGCTCCACACCAATAGCACACCACATCCTGTATCGAACCCCCAGGGTCATCTCTATTCACAAGAAATCCACCACACATGGGGCAGTGCTACGAAGACTGTTCATCCTCTTAGAATCCACAGAGAGAATGCTGACTAAGCACAGACACAATACTACAGAATGTTTTTGTTCTTATTTGTATTAAATGTTCAGAAGACAAAAGATAAACTGAATAAGCACCAGGTTTCTTTTCATTCATTATCTTCAGCAGACATTATAAGTTGGACAAAACTGACCAACACCTACTGAAAATATACAGTTCAGCATCTTACTGAACACCTGAAAGCTGACTACACACTGAAAGGGTTCCTGAGGGGCCAAACCATTCATAGCGCAGTTTGTCCCCTGTAGTACCACAGGTTCGAATTTGGGCTCTGTCATTAGTCAACTGTGGCCGGTCTTTCTCAAGGACAAGTGCTGCTGAATGGGTTTGAATGAACCAGCGGATCCTACCCACAGTGCAAGCCCCGACTGTGCCTTGGTAGGTGTGCAGTTTTGAAGCGTTCATCCTCCCTGCCTTGCCCAAGCTCAGCCCCTGGCTGCAAGTGTGGGAAAAAGCAGATGGCCTGACCCAGCACACATTCTCTCTCCTACGCATACGAGGGCTTTAACATTTAGATGGGCAATGAAGCGAGCTGACAAAACCAACCCAGGAAGAAAACCTGCCAATTCTAAATCCCTAAAAAAATCGCCAATTTCTCTTTCCACCACTGTGACAGACAACACAGATAAGTTCCTGCGTTTTAATGTGCCCTTTGCTGCTTCTATAAACAAGACAGTGATCAGCACTGATATCCTTCAGATTTAACTTCTTCACTTCTGGCTGTGTCTGTCAAAGTGAATACTAAAATGCTTAATTAAGATGGCAGGTAATTATCACCTGTGGCAATTCAGTGATAAATGATTACACTTCATTAGATTACAGACTCATTGTGAGTGTTTCTGCAGTACACATGACAGGATAGAAAATGTACCCTGATCACTACAAACCTTCACCAGCAAGACATCTCTGTCATGTGTCACACCTACAATACCTAGTTCCAGTTTGCTCATACCAAGCCCTTTAATATCGCACCATCCTTCAAAAGTTATTAAAAAAACGTTTTCCTCCTATTAACTATTTGTCTTACATATTTATTTAGAACTCTAAATATCATTTGTCAGGTCAACCTGGCATTGTCATTAAAGCCAACAACAAACACAAAATCAATTAATACAAAAATCCATGGCAAATTAGGCTCCTGAGAGTAAACTCAATAAGCAGACACAAAATTTGCATGCGGGACAAATAAAAAACAGTCTCCTCCTGTAAACAAAATGGTTTTGGTTGACTCATCTTGCGTTGTGCTGAATTTCAACACTGAGAACAAGCTGATGTCGGTCTTCATAATGACTTCCACACAAACAACTGCAGCTCCTTGTGGTATTTTTTTGGTCTTTAATTTTAATTTTAAGTTTTAATTTTTATTAAATTAGAAGAAATATTTTACAAATAGTACATGGAGGTGAAATCTGTACCTGCACTCATGTGCTAGGATCAATGTATAGGTACAGATCATAAAACAATCTGTTACGGCACAGACATTTCTGGAAGAGCAAAAGAAACTGCAATAAGCTGGACACACCACAAAACCAGATCATTGCTGGGCCAAAAAAACTAATACAAAACCAACACAGAAGAAGAAATCATCCTAAATTGCAGAATCCACAGAGAGACAGCTTCGACAATTTTTTTTGTGTTTCTGCTGCCGAAAGCTATTTCAGCACCTCCAAGTAAAGCAGGATGCGACAGGGAAATAATACAAACTTATTTGGGAGAAAAACAGTTTGCTGGAAAAGAACAGTTCAGTAGAACACCTTGAAGTAGGCAGAGATCCAGTAGGAGTTGCGGAGTTCAGCTGATGCTTACCATGTGCGGTCACAAAAATGTAGCCAGAAAGTATCCAACAGCAGTCGGTCTCCAGAGGTCCATCACTTATTGTCACCTCCCAGAGCTCTGACTCCTTTTACTTACAGTACACCTTTTTCCCAGGAAATGTTTTTTTAAAGAAATCAACAATGATTTCTCATCCACTAAACACAATTTTCAAAAGTGCTCTAAATAAAACACCTCTCTTACCTTTGTTAAAGAATATGGAGGCCATCTGACCCATCTCGACTCGCTCCACAATCTCAAAGTGATCTGGAGAAACACCACGCCCTACAAAACCATAAAAAACATGCAACACCGGAAATAAACTGTTAACTTATTTACTGGGTACCAAAATGGAGAGACACAGCATATCAAAGACATAACTGTAATATGCAAACTTTGAGGCCATTTGTTATAATTATAGCAAATTATTATTTTTATTATTATAATTTAATACAAAGCAGGGTAGAACTTCAGATCTACTTTATTACATACAGTATGCAGTGATTTAGGGATTTGTAAATGAAAATGATTTAATGAGAAAATTAATTTATAGAAAAGGCCTGCAATTCTGGTTTCCAAACCCATCTACATTTACAGAATTGAAAATATAAAAATATATATTGGCACTAGATCAAGACCGTTATGTAATGCTGGGTAAAATGACTGAATGGCTATTAAACTTGGGGGCATAATTAACAAGAAATAACAGGTCAACAATCAATAATTCACTTTGCAAATCATTAGAATATCATTCAGACGCAGGGTGTCAAAGTGTGTCTCTACAGCTGCAAACACAAATCCCCTCTGAAATGCCATCTGTTGAAAGGGGACTGATTACTCACGGACGGAGAGAATGGGATGAGTTTCCGAGTGATCACGGGCTAGCACCTCATCATCTGAATAATCGGATGTGGAATCGCTGTCGTTGATCTAGGGGAGGAGAGAGCAAACATGGTGCTTTAGACAGGAAATACCTTTGATTCACTGATCCATTTGTTCCTGCAGCAACTTCTCTGTCTGGGATAGAGAAATGGAGAAAGCCTAGGCCACCTTACGCAGTCTCTGCACAGACTTCAGCCAGACTCTGAACCTTTTGCTCATCCTTCCCAAGGAAGGCAGCATGCCATGCTGTTGGGTAACTGTTTATTCCTAATTGAGAGTAAAGAGAACAAAAAAACTGCTTCAGCACAGAAAACTGTCCCATTTCTAGTTTTGCTAACTGCAAACTCTTCCCTATGACCAAGAGCTCCATAGTACCAGCTTGGTTTCCCCTTTGTTTTGGTTTGAGTCAATTTGCCCTGCCCCATGCAACAAGATACATTGATATAGTGTGACTTGATTCAAGGGTCTGCAGCTTGCAAAGCCTGAAATCAAAGTGCTATGTAGCTGAAGGAGTGAAGGAATATCTGTTTACCCACTCCCCAAAATCATCCTGTGCAGAGGCACTGCTTTCATTCAGTCCTCTGTTACACCCAAAAAACTGGGGTCCTAGACAATCAATTGACTGACAACCTCACTTGGAACTTTGGCCATAGCTGAGCTTTATGGGGATAATACAGAATGAAAAATAAATGCAATAGACAGCGATGATATTAAGACCTTCTCCAGATACCCAAAGTTGTATACACCATAAGCTCTTGTACCCAAGCCAGGGCCCTACAGAGGCACAGTCCTGCCGGCTTTTGTAGGCAGCCAGATGTGATTGATCTAATTAAATCATTCAAAGCCTGGGTGGAATGTAAACCAGAAGCCACTGTACCTATATAGGACTGGAGTTAAGACACCTTACCTACAGTACATCAAGACAAGATGTTAGACATTCCATGCTGCTTACTTCATAGATGTGGAATGCACATAACAATAAACCATATAAAGTATTTAGATTTTCTTTTTTGCCATGTCTTTACACTAGCCCACACTTTGCAACAATTACAATACACTCATCCTTACAGACACCCCTAAAATGGCCCCAGAAAATTATTCCATCAAATGACAGAAACCCACTATTTGGATTTGGTTCAATGCTGGCCTTCAGTTGGTTAAGCATTTGCCAACCGAGCAATTCCTCTTCTCGAGATTCAACCCAACAAGCCCACTTTCAATTGCCATTTGTCAAACAGCAAAGGTTCAGAATATGTTATGAGCAATGTATTTGCCAACATCTGCAAGTTAAAATAGCACAGCATCTGCAAATTGTCAAGCGCAGCTGTTTTGTGCTCCATAAATGATAATGCCTCCCTTCACTCACATCGGGAGAGTGCCTGTTCTTGTGCCCTATAATAAGTGCTCATCATCTAAAATGACACAGATTTGTTTCAATTACAGTGCAATTAAGGTAAACATTAGGGCTGTCATAAACTGATTAACAACAACAAAAAAGAGGGGCTAGCGCTGCTTAAACATAAGTTGCAATTAAAGGAAACTCAGTGAATCCTAGTAGAAAAAGAATGATCCATGATGAGATGATGCAGTTGCAATAAAACAGGAATTTTCAGTTTCATATTTCACCCTGGTACTGCAAACAAGTTATTTCTTCAATCACTTTCAGCTACAGATATTAGAGATTCTAGCGCAACATGCAATGCAAACGTAGATCAACATTAGAGAAGGTGGCACCCCAAACAAAAGTTGCAAGGACAAAACCATATTCCCTCTCAGTGTCAAAGCATGTTCAAGATTTCCAAAACAATTACACAGGCTAGGAAGAACAATCTGCGATTTAAAACTGTCACTGCTTTACAATTTTTTTCACAAATACCCATCCCGCAGCCGGCAGAGGAATCCTACTCCGTTGGGCCCCTGAGCAAGGTCCTTAACCCTGACTGCTCCAGGGGCACTGTACAATGGCAGAGCCTGCGCTCTGACCCCTGGCTCTCTCCCTGTCTGTGTGTCTCATGGAGAGCAAGCTGGGGTATGCGAAAAGATAATTCCTAATGCAAGAAATTGTAAAGGGTTAATAAAGTAATGTTATTATTATTATTATTATTTGGACAATATATTGCAGAAAACTGCACTGATGCTTCAGCGACAAAACAAAGAATTTGCAGCTTATTGCTGATATGTCAAAGAAAATCCAGTAGACAAATAAACTGTGCCAAACCAGCTCTTGCAAATGCAGAATTCTGAAAAGTAGAAGTTTCTCTTCTGTGAAAAACAAATCTTTAAAGGTGGTTACTGCAGGAGAAGGCCGCAGCAGAGAAATGACTCTGAACGGCCTGAGCAGGCAGAACACGCAGAGGGCTACAGAGGCAGAGGAGACAGCTCTGAACATGAGCTTCAATTTGAAAACTACAAAGCAGAATTCCTTTACACAGCAAGCTTCCAAAGGCTGACCCTCCGTGTCCTCTCCTGTACGGGTCAGGGTTTTTATTGCTCTGAAAAACAAGCATGCTCCTGCTTCTAACTGCTGGAGGGGATGGAGATTAACAGTACAGTATCTCCCAATTCTGTTGGATGGGAGCACTGCAAGTTAAAAAGGTAAAAATGAATGCCGAAGTTTTCCTACATGCATTCATTTCTGCATTTACTCCGTCTGCTCAGGGATTAGGTTTCTTCTGACCACTCGTCTTTCAGTCTGTCTAGGCAGGCATTTCCAACTACGCCCAAAATCCCAAGAAATCCTGTTTCCTTTGAAGCTGCAGCAGATCTGCACAGATCAGAATTTCAAGACACCAGATGTGGACAACTGGTCCAGATGGTTTTATGATGTGCACTGCAAAATACAGGAAATGAACATTTTTTTAAAAAGACATTTACTACTGTATAGGCATATATATAATTTTGATGCACTGGACTCGGTGGACTGTAGTACTGACCAGGCTGATATCTAATTCACTGAGATCACGCAGGCCTCACGGTGAATAAGTAGCTCCGTGCTGATGGATGGATGGACATGTATTTATATTCTCTTAAATATAATTTGTTAGCCCTATTCAAACCATTGCCCAAAATTTGGTATACTTACAGAAAGAGCATGAATACATTCAGAGCCAGTTCCAATACGTTAAAACAAAATAAAGTTAAATGTGATTTCCATACTGTGTGGGAACACAACAATAACTCTTCTTGCTACAGAAGATGTTCATTTGTTATGGATGCTCAGATCTTGAAGAAAGTCTAGCCAAGCAGGGAATAAAGTGAGACAGCCTGAAATCTTTACCAATGTCAGGCTTTTATCATAATTGGAAATGTCATTATGTCTGAAGTGGAAATGCTAAGCCTTAAGCATCATCCCTTGTAGCCTCGCAGGAAAACAGCATAATCAATCACTTCCTTGAGTTTTTTTTCTCAGTCAAAACCAGTTAAGTATAAAATGATAAAAAGAACCAACTGCCTTCACAATCATTTAAGCAAGACTAGCATTTTAACACAGGTGGAAAATTAAAATGCCTTCTGCAGCAGACTCATGCAATCCTGTGTTCAGCTTTCTATCTCTATGTTTGGTAGGACAGACATCAAAGCAGGTCAGCAATAGTCGAAAACATTTTACGATGCCATCTCTATGTCAAGTCAACTGTAACCACTTTCACACACACATGAGAAAATACAAACATCTTGGGTATAAAGTCAAATACTGATACAGACTGGCCAACGCAGAACAGCATGTTTACTGCTTAGAACAGTTGAGTCTCGGCTGTCCTCCCTTGATAATCTCAGACACCAAGATCCAAAGATAAGGAACACCGTTATAAAAAAACTCAAATGCAATCCTGAAGCCCTGTAGATTGTGCTAAAATGGAACACTGTTTTCTGGATTTAATTTATTCCAAATAATGAGACTCTTAACTGATATAAGAACATAAGACTGGTTAGAAATGATAGGAGGCCATCTGGCCACTTGCGTTATTAATAGTTAATTGATACAAGGATCTCATTCACCTGTTTTACCAAGGCATCAGCTACAAATACAGCTGGGTAGCTTGTTCCTTACTCCCACAACTCTTTTGGTGAAGAACTGCCTTCAAATGAGTCCTTGGTGTTGGAAATACACCACTTTCTATACATCAAGTCATTTAACCAACAGCACCATAGATGGCCTGTCCTCAATTTGTTTTCTCCTGTTTTTCCATCTAAACAGCTCTTAAAAGGTTGTCAGTTAATGATGCCCTGATAATTGTGGAAATATTGCTCTAACAAACAGTCCCTGAGTAAGAATATAGGGGGTTCAGTTGCTATTACTTCAGACACCTGGTGACTGAAACAATTATTGAAAGGCGTGCACAGTTAACGGTCGTTCTGAAACCCAACTGACTCCTAGAAAGCTATAATCAACTACAAAAAGGTGTTTTTAAGCAAGTGGTTCAGATAAAGGGTTTCATCAGCCTTAGTGACATATACAGTGCCTTGCGAAAGTATTCGGCCCCTTTTGCCACATTTCAGGGTTCAAACATAAAGATATAAATTTTTTATTTTATGTGAAGAATCACCAACAAGTGGGACACAATTGTGAAGTGGAACGAAATCTATTGGATTTTTGAAACTTTTTTAACTAATAAAAAAATGAAAAGTGGGGCGTGCAAAATTATTCGGCCCCTTTACTTTCAGTGCAGCAAACTCACTCCAGAAGTTCAGCGAGGATCTCTGAATGATCCAATGTTGTCCTAAATGACTGATGGTGATAAATAGAATCCACCTGTGTGTAATCAAGTCTCTGTATAAATGCACCTGCTCTGTGATAGTCTCAAGGTTCTGTTGAAAGCGCAGAGAGCATCATGAAGACCAAGGAACACACCAGGCAGGTCCGTAATACTGTTGTGGAGAAGTTTAAAGCCGGATTTGGATACAAAAAGATTTCCCAAGCTTCAAACATCCCAAGGAGCACTGTGCAAGCGATCATCTTGAAATGGAAGGAGTATCAGACCACTGCAAATCTACCAAGACCTGGCCGTCCCTCTAAACTTTCAGCTCAGACAAGGAGAAGACTGATCAGAGATGCAGCCAAGAGGCCCATGATCACTCTGGATGAACTGCAGAGAACTACAGCTGAGGTGGGAGAGTCTGTCCATAGGACAACAATCAGTCTTACACTGCACAAATCTGGCCTTTATGGAAGAGTGGCAAGAAGAAAGCCATTTCTCAAAGATATCCATAAAAAGTCTCGTCTAAAGTTTGCCACAAGCCACCTGGGAGACACCCCAAACATGTGGAAGAAGGTGCTCTGGTCAGATGAAACCAAAATCGAACTTTTTGGCCACAATGCAAAATGATATGTTTGGCGTAAAAGCAACACAGCTCATCACCCTCAACACACCATCCCCACTGTCAAACATGGTGGTGGCAGCATCATGGTTTGGGCCTGCTTTTCTTCAGCAGGGACAGGGAAGATGGTTAAAATTGAGGGGAAGATGGATGCAGCCAAATACAGGACCATTCTGGATGAAAACCTGTTGGAGTCTGCAAAAGACCTGAAACTGGGACGGAGATTTATCTTCCAACAAGACAATGATCCCAAACATACAGCAAAATCTACAAAGGAATGGTTCACAAATAAACGTATCCAGGTGTTTGAATGGCCAAGTCAAAGTCCAGACCTGAATCCAATCGAGAATCTGTGGAAAGAGCTGAAAACTGCTGTTCACAAACGCTCTCCATCCAACCTCACTGAGCTCGAGCTGTTTTGCAAGGAAGAATGGGCAAGAATTTCAGTCTCTCGATGTGCAAAACTGATAGAGACATACCCCAAGCGACTTGCAGCTGTAATCGCAGCAAAAGGTGGCTCTACAAAGTATTAACGCAAGGGGGCCGAATAATTTTGCACGCCCCACTTTTCATTTTTTTATTAGTTAAAAAAGTTTCAAAAATCCAATAGATTTCGTTCCACTTCACAATTGTGTCCCACTTGTTGGTGATTCTTCACATAAAATAAATTTATATCTTTATGTTTGAAGCCTGAAATGTGGCAAAAGGTTGAAAAGTTCAAGGGGGCCGAATACTTTCGCAAGGCACTGTAAGTCCTTTGGCAATAGATGAAGCAACTGCACAAGAAATGCATGCTGCAGATTGGTGATGGTGGAGGGTATCCCCATTACCTGTAAAGCACTTTGAGTGGAGTGTCCAGAAAAGCGCTACATAAGTGTAAGCAATTATTATTATTATTATTATTATGAAAAGAAAGCATACAAACATTCTTCTTCAGATATGTAGCTTATGCATAAACTGCAGCCTTAACCAGTAGCCATATCACCCTGCCACTCACAACTGACAAACCACTGAAGCTCAGCAGGTGTGAGCCTGGGTCCCTGAATGAGAGACCTCCTAGGAAAAACTAAGGCTGCTGCTGGAAGAGATGCCAGTGGGGCCAGGAGGAGGCACGCACCCTGCAGTCCATGTGAGTCCTAATGCCCAAGTATAGTGACGGGGACATATAAAGTAAATATGTGCCATCCTTCAGATGAGACGTAAAACCGAGGTCCCAACTCTCTGTGTTCATTAAAAATCCCAGGGCGTTTCTCGAAAAGAGTGGGGGATTTAACCCGGCATCTTGGCCCATCTACAAATTGGCTTCATCACTCTGGTCTCCTCCTCACTGATAGCTGGTGTGTGGTGAGCATACTGGTGCACTATGGCTGTCATTGGATCATCCAGGTGGGGGCAACACAATGGTGGTGGTGGTGGATGGGAGCTCTCATTACTTTTAAAGCCATTTGTGTGGAGTGTCCAGAAAAGCACTATATAAGTGTAAACAATTAATAATAATAATATTGTTGTTGTTGTTGTTTATTATTATTATTATGAACTGTGTGGTATGAGGGACTCTCCATTTAGTGACAAACAATAATGAACAGTAAAGAAATCCTTGAGACCCAAGGTGTCTAATGACAAGGATCATACAGGAAAAAATTACAGTAACGCTTAAACAAACATGGGTTCAAAAACTGGTTTCAATTTTGTTTCCACCTAGAGCTCACTGGAACACAACACTCACCACCTTCTCAGTTTCCCTCCTTTTCCAGCGTAAATGCGCATTGGCAGCAGCCATGGCTTCGATCACAAACGTCGTCGTCATGTAACTGCAAAAAAAGAAAGAATTCCGGCAGACGTCAATACCACGGGAAATACTGCAAAGACTGATGTCTCACAACCACCCCCAGCAAAGGTAAAGCAGTTTTGTGAGAAGTGTGTTTTCTTCTCAGGAGTGAAGTCAAAGACTGCTAAACTAACACTGGAGGTACACTCTTAGGAAAACCAGGAGGACTAGCTTAACCCACAAGCTAGTGTGGGTACAGTGATCCACGCACTCAGTAACTGTCCTGCTTGCCAGCTCATCATGCTTTCCTGTGTGTTTTTCATAGATAAACACTGCCCCCTTGTGGAGTGTTGCTTATACTAAATTGTTTCAAAGAACAGAAGTTTTAAAAGCTCTCTACAACAATATTAAATCTATGTCAAAGACTTTAATTTTCTACTTTTTAACCTTGATGAACACCTGGGTAGATTTAATTTACAGACCAGTAACTTCAAAACGACTGAGAACTAAGACAGTCTTTTAGGTTTCACAATCACACACAAGGAAACTTTTGATGAGAAATGACTCTTTCGGTGTCTTTCGGTGATTGATGTAATAACACCGGTCATGTGTCCTCATTTCTTTGCCAGTCACCATTCAAGGCTTGTACTGAGGAACACAAACCTCACAGCACGCTGTGTCATGCAGTGTAATGTGCATTATAGCCGAAAGGTTAACATGCAGTGCATCAGGAAGCACCACCCGAGCCACTGTTTTAAAAGAGCAGACACCCCGCCAATACAGTGAGGTTCCTGCCACCTCAGATACATGGTGGTGGTGGAGGGGAGCTCTCATTACTTTTAAAGCCCTTTGAGTGGAGTGTCCAGAAAAGCACTATATAAGTGTAAACAATTAACAATAATAATATAGTTGTTGTTGTTGTTGTTGTTGTTTATTATTATGATGATGATGATGATAATGATGATGATGATGAACTGTGGGATATGAGGGACTCTCCATTTTGTGACAAACAATAATGAAAAGTAAAGATATCCTTGAGACCCAGGTGTCTAACATGCAGTGCATCAGGACACCCCACCAATACACTGAGGTTCCTGCCACCTCAAATACATCCCTGCAACCATACAGTACAATTATTGTGACAGCGGCTGCATCAGCGCAGATTAAGAGCAGTTCAGGTTGTACTGAACACTGTGCTCTAGTTACACTTGGAAAGGGCAGCTTCTCTTTTGTTACCTTCTTGAAGTTAGTCGGCTTCCCGAAAAACAAAGAAATGTATACAGTCTGACATAGCAATACTGCAAGAACCCAAAGTACAAAGGACTGGATGGGGCGAAGAGTAAATTGTGGGCAGAGTTGGGGTTTTCAGCCTTTTCTTGCACCAAGCAAGGAAAAACCAATGAAAAAGCTGTAAAAACTGACGGTTTCTCCTCATTAAATTCTTATTTCTAAAGAACATTATAAGGTTTACGTGTGTGGATATGTAGCTAGAATAAGCTAAGCTCAGTGCACCACCTGTCTGGTGGAGCCAGAGGAAAACTGGAAAGGCTTTGCATTAGAACCTCATTCATCACATCGCACCAAAAACTGCTGATCCAGCTCAGGGTCATGGAGGTATGGAGCCTAACTCAGGAAAGCCCCATGACAGGACACACCCTGGATGGAACTCACAGACACAAACATGCAAAAACACACAGCAGGACCAGTTTCACAGAAGCCAATTAAGCTACCAGTGTGCCTTTGCACATGCACCTCCTACTTACTTACAGCTCCCACTCGCTGTAAATCTGAGGTTACTGGAGAACGCTGTTACTCTGGACAGGGTAACAGCTATGACTTTGCATTTATACTACAATTCTCTCACTTCAGTAACTGCAGACTTCTCATCTCATTCAGAAGACAAATCCTCAGATGTAGACCACTTTGTAAAAAAATAAATAATTCTGCTTGATACCATACTGTCATAAAGAATAAGCTGGCAGCCACTGAGACTATATAAATATCTTCATTGAGGTTGTATGTTCTCCCCGTGTTTGCATGGGTTTCCTCCGGCTGCTCTGGTTTCCTCCCCTAGTCTGAAGACAGACTGGTAGGTTAATTGATGTCTGGGAAAACTGGCACTGGTGTGAGTGTACACGTGTTTGTGTCTGCCCTGTGATGGACTGGCGTCCTGTCCAGGGTGTCCAAGCATTGTGCACACTGCTTACCGAGATAGGCCCCAGATTTCCTGTGGCCTTGAATTGGAAGAGGCCCTTAGAAAACAGATCAATGGATGGATTTTACAGCATTTTCACATCTTTTCCCCATTTAGTGTGTGCCAGGGAAGGCAGCACAAAACACGTTTCTGGGTTTGGCTTGTGTCTATGGAATGTGCACTTTGTAGAGCAATGCAACCACTGTATGAAGAGTGATCTAGCAGAGACACTCACCTCATGAACGCCAGGAAGCAGATGAGTGCAAGGCTGACCACCCACCCAGCAGTGGCAAAAGCTTTAGGCATCGTCAAGGCCCCAGTACCAACGATCAGGTTAAACATGTACACCAGACCTACCTAGAGGAGGAGAAAGAAAACACAGGCACAGGGGTGAGATCACACAGTATTCTGCTACCACCAATAACACCAGGAGAACAGCACTGCACCAGAACCTGAACTTCTGCAATGGTGAACACTTTTAGGAAAATATAGCTTGTTTTGAATAAGGATTTACATTCACATAGTACCATGTTTTTTTTTTAAATGATAAAGAAAAAACAGCATTTGAATATGTTTCACCCATAGAATAAGAAATTGTTAATTTTCACCTTAATATGTTTGAAGTTTCAAGCCATTCAAATGTATATTGGGTGGGAACTAGTAAGACCGATATTACTAATGCTACATGTATACATGTTCATTTAAAAAACGCAAGCTTTCGGATTTCAATGTTAAAAAAATCTAGCATTTTGTAATGTCAACTGAATCGGAGTCTTACTTTTAAAGATTATGGAAGTGTGGAACAAGCCGCACAGCTGCACACGCTCATGAAGTTGATACCCTGACATCTTTCAAGAAACAACTGGTTGACATCTTCAAGTCAGTTATCTACTAACTACAAAATGGGCTAGATCCTGCATTTGTAACCACTGTTATGTTCTTATGGCTGAATGTTCCACCACCAGCAGACATCACATCAGGTTTAGGAATGGAATTTTGTATGGTCATAAAGAATGACATGAAAAATATATGCAGATTTTATCTCTTGAAGTCATAAATGGCCCACCCCATCATTTTGAACCTACTTAAAAGCTTATTGGAAGACACTGTACCATGATGGAATTACTTTGAAGCCAAGGCTTACTGTATTCACAGAGGTGGACAGTAAGCAAATCTGTCAGACACACTTTGAGAAAAATGCGACCTTTTAAATTATTGAAAAAAATAGAAAATAGATCTTCAGTTTTCCTTCACACTGGATATTCAATGACCAAGTCCCTACCCAGGTCTTGCGAAACAATAAAAAAAAAAGCAGCAAGACCTGCAGCTTTCCAGAGCAGACCTGTTTATCACAGAAAACCACTATTACACTTCTCCTTTTTAAAACCCCTGATGCAGCACTGAGTGTGGGCTATTTCAGTTTGATTTTTTTTACTCCTACCGTTCATGATTGTTGCTGACTTAGTGATCCTTTGCATTGAATCTGCTGTTGAGCCTGCTTCACTAGAATCCTGGTAATTGCCTTTCTAACTTACAGAACCAGTAGTCTGCTGAAGAGCTACTGTGCACTATAGCATAAAACTTTAAAGCATGAACATCCATCACTCCATTTCCTCACAAATATTGATGTGCTGCACTGTTTGCATTATCATGTTATGAATATCAATTTTCATTGACAATATAATAGAAATTATAAAGACCTGGCTTGGAAATGTTTAAACTCAATGACTGACATCAAGGCAACCTTCAACTCATGGTCTGCTCCTCAATACTTCTCGTTAAAGCACGCAAATAGCTGTTTAAACTGCTTGTGTTGTTTACATAACAAGCAACAAAAAAGCACTTCACTTTACAAAAATACAATACAATTTACTCATATTTATGGCCAAATAGGAATGAACACACTGGCAAAACTAAAACATTCCTTTCACACAGATAAAACGGTATTAGAACACTCACTTACAGGCATTGTAAACTACAGCACAAAACACAATTCACTCTACCAATATCCTGGAGTATTTACTAGCAAAACAGAGCCATAGTGTGTCACTAGGTTAAGATTAAGAACTGTGCCAAGGCAAACTTCAATATAGTGAGCTGTGATCAAAACCAGGGACTGTAAGATAAAACTGTCACAGCAGAGTAGGGTTTACAGTGCAAAAATCCCCTGATTCTTGCGAACTGGTTTCATGACAGGTTATGAACGTTGATTGTGACAGGGCATCGTTCTCTTGTGTCAAGAGAGAAGAAATCTTTTGGCTTGGTGCTTCATCAGCAACTGGAGACCATCATCAGAATTTCTCATGTCTGCACACATGAATAAAAAGATAACAGGAGAACCAGCACTGGTTAGAATGAAGACAAAAAGAAGTGTAGTGCGATCACGGCATACTGGTATGGAGGTGTAGATTTTTTCAGCTTGGTCTTATGTGCTCCTGTGCTGACATTTCCCCGGTGGTGGGACTTCACGAAAAAACTATTTTAACGCTCCAGAGTGCAGCCTTATAATCGTGTGCAAACTGGACCTTGACTGAGTGAAACAGGAATGTCAACACAAACTTCAGAGCTACCAGCAACCCTCCCTTCAACCGGACGATCGTTACTCACATAAGGGGAATACGGCTCCCCGGTGTCGGTGATGCCCCCAGCCATTCCGATACCGCCGCCTTGGAAGAGAAAGACTCACTTGAAGCATTCAACTCCAGCCAAAGTTGGAAGAAATAAAATGAATCATGCATTTCAAAAACACTCGCAGTAGCATGTTAGTGCGTGTTTTCTACTTTACAGTCCCACTTCACGGTTATAAGGCTGAAAAGAACAGATGTTTTGAAACTGCGAGGGGTCGAGGTCATTTCCTACTATCTTCTCTTCGGAAATACGGTGGTTATTTTTTATAAAAACGTAAGCCATCTTTTGGCTAACATACTGTAGAATTTGAATGCGGAATTAGTTCTAGAGTTTAGAAAGAGCCTATACACAAACCTGCGTTGTTGTTTTTTAATAGAAGGCATACATCTTATTTTGTTCTTCAATAGATCGCACATTTACACTGGAGAGAGGAAAATTATAGAAATGTTCTCTAAAATTCAGTTTGCGCTGTTGTTTGCTTTCGAGACTGTAATGCCATTTGTTCCCGGTATACTATTAAAACGCACATAAAACACATAAAGCCAAGGCATGATACTGCCTGCATTTTACCATACCTGTAGGATCACTCACCTGGGTTACCACAGTGACCAGCAGAAAACACGTCCTTTCCCCCTTGTTCTCCGTGTTTCTACAGTGCTGTCACGGCTACAAAGGCACAACCGGAGAATGGCAAACCGTAAACGTCGACGCTCATAACCTAATTTCTATTTTCATTTTGCCACTTCCACCACGAACGCAACAACATTCAATTTCCAGCAACACCGCCTCTTCCGCAGCTCTGAGACGTCCAGGTTTTCAGGTGCCTGTCACGAGACCGACGTGGATACAGAAAAGTGAATCTGGCGCCATCTTGGCTCTAATAGAAGATATCAATGGCATTGAACTCTAGTCGTCGTAGCGCCAACATGGTGAAATAAGGGGAAACAATTTCGTGGATTGCGCCTGCCCGGCAGTCTCCGTCATGTGGCCAAGGACTCTGTAGGGGGAGCGCGCACGACCCCGGCAACGTGTTTATTTCCTTCTCTCGGAGACGCGCACGCAGTATGAGTGGTGATGGTGCGCTGTCAGAAACTACAGGAAGTAGCTCGGAGCAGTAATAATATCAAGGTAAGCGGTTGCTTGCCTGAGAAGGGCCTATGGCACTTCTATCAAATGTTTGGACAGAGTGGGATATAGGTTGCTGTGACCCCACAGACAACGTTGTGAAGAAAATTCCACAAATCGCTTTTTTGTCCATTTACTCTGTGTTCAGTGCGTAAAAATGCAGCTAGTGATCACAAATGAGATGCCTTCCAATTTACAGTATGTATTCCATTGTGACCTGCTTTATTTATTTCTTTGAAACTTCAACAAATCTCTAACCGTGAAGTTCGCCGCACGGAGATCCCACGGAGTAATTGCGAGCACCCCTAAATCGCTAGGATACACATCTGTCCATTGACGTCTGTGTGAATGAAATGCTAAAAAGCGGTACCCATCAGCTATCTTTTTCTCTAAGTCATCAGGTCCAGCATCATGAGAATAAATGAGGACACGCTGTTGGAAGGACAGAATGTCGTGTTGGTGCCCTACAACGAGAATCACGTTCCCAGGTAGGGCCTCACTGTCAGAAAATACCTGTGGAAGCCCCAAGTGTTCCATTTTAAATTTACACCTATTGCTGTAATTAGTGTGTTAGAGATTGAGCACATTAGAGCTTCCGATAAATGACTTTGTAATGCCAAAGAAATTTCAAACTGAAAGCAATCATTGTACTAGTGGTTGCATAATTGACTTAATAGTAGTACAAGTAGTGTTCAGCATCAATACTTAGGCCCGCAAGGTACATTGTTCTAATATGGAAAATAATACAATAAGTTCTTCACTAGTGGAGCACATTTTCTTTGTTATGGTCTTAAAATCATTGGAGGAGTAGGTTATACTGTCACTGCAGAATTATGTAGAGGGAAAATCTATTAAATGTATCCATTTTTAAGCAGAATTTACTTCAGGCTTGTTAAGTTTCTTATTTGTGCTGTTTGATGGTTGTGAACTGTAAAAAACAGGAACAATTTTTTGGGGGTTGACCTGGATGCCAGAAATTCACAGTTTGCATTTTGCTGAAGGTGTCCGCTTATGCAGTGGTCCCAGAAATATTTTAAAACAGCAGTGTAGCGGCTTCGGATTGCTTTGGCAAACGTTGATAGATGCACTCCATTTACGTTTGCAGTAAAAGATCTGAAAGTCTTGTCCAAGTTTTACAACACAGTTTTTCAAAGCATGCAAGGAGACCATTAAAGGAATCTGGATACTTTGTTCCATGTAAGGAATTGGGAAGTGGGGATTTTTTCCGCATGCTCTGATCATTCTTTGGACAGTTTGCCCTGAACCCTGTGCTGACACTCGTTCTGGCTGTGCCCTGCGCAGGTATCATCAGTGGATGAGCTCCTCTGAGTTGCAGAAGCTGACAGCTTCCGAGCCCCTCACTCTGGAACAGGAGTACGATATGCAGAGGAGCTGGAGGGAAGATGACGACAGTAAGACTCATTCGTTTCTACTGGACATCTCTACAGATCAACCAGACGGCCTGAATAAATAAGTGCACTGTGGGTTTTAGTGGACATCAGTATCCTCCTGTAAAAACACTTAAACCTTAACAGATGTGCCAGAGCCGGCCCCATCAATCCATAGTTTCTGATTCAACTAGAAATCGTGTTTTTGTTTATTTTAGCATATCAAGGTTTTAATATTAAGACAAGCTTGTATTTTATACTCAAGGTAGATTCTAGATTAAAGTGTTTCTAGAATAAAAGATCTGGTTATGTTTGAAAAGAAAACCTGGACTGATGCAGGGGGGTTTTGTGACAGGATTATGAAACTCAATCCATTTTCTTACTGCTTCTTCCAATACAGAGTCGCAGAGTCTATCGTAGCAAGCAACGGGTAAGGGCAGGGTATACCCTGAAAAGCACACCAGTCCATGACAGGGCACACACACATACAAACACACACACACCTTCACACCAGCACCAGTTTTTACAGGACCCAGTTAACCTACAGGTATGAATTTGATCTATTGGAGGAAATCAAAACAAAGGGAGAACATGCAAACTCCATACAGATTGCACCCCAGGAATTGAACTCAGGGCACCAGTGCCAAGAGGCAGCAATGCCAACCACTGCATTTTCCACTTGTGAAAATCTAAAAGCGTTCATGTACCTGTTGGTATTGTTCAGACGGGCTCGCAGGTGCCCCCTCTTCTATGCTCTAACAGACCAGAACTGTGCTTTCAGAGTGCACTTTCATCATCCTCGACAAGCAGCGGTGGGCCAGCCCTTCGGTACCAGAGGAGGACTGCATGGTTGGAGACGTCAACATTTTCCTGACTGATCCGGAGGACCCTTCTCTCGGAGAGTTTGAGATCATGATCGCAGGTAACTGCTGTTGCATTGAGGTTCCCTTGATGTACAAAAAGCAACAGGCACGAGGTAGGACTCTGGGAGGACCGAAACGCAGTAATGAAAAGTGTCGAGTTTTTCAGACCTGCAGCCTGGGGTCAACAGGTTTTTGTAGTTATTTAAAGTTAGGTTTATATGTATACATAACAGCAACTGAACAGTGCTTGGGTGTTGAATTGACTTCTTTGAATGAAGAAATCAGATTTGCCGATTTTATCATCAGAATCGGACTCTGATTCACTTTACACTTCCACACACCCTGTTTTACTATGTTAAGCAAAGATTCAACAGCAATCAAAAGAATGAAAAAGAATATCTTTAGCCCCACACATCTCTACAGATGGCTCCAAATTCTAACAGGCAGAACTGTAGTATTAAACTGTGCCTGAACGTAACAGGACTGTACAGACTGCAAGATCTGCAGAGATTCCGATACTTCCACAGTAACCTTAATGGGCTCAATACATTTTCTCTGTTTCAGAACCCAGCTACAGAGGCAGGGGGTTCGGCAAGGAGGTCACTCGCATGATGATGTGCTATGGTATGGTACCACTACAATCCTCAGCACCGTTTCAAGGGACTCTTAACACCTAAGTTAGACCCATGTCAGCAAGAGAATATCTTACATGGCAATCAGAAGCCATCCTACTCCAAACTAGCAGCACGTTTTGGTAATAGAAAAGAAAATCTGCCTAGAATACTGCAATTAGTCACTTTAGAAATATCCACTGGCCCTTAAATAAAGCTGTACTAAACTAATTGCCCCCATCTTTTGGAAAACAAATGGACATCATGAGTAAAAGGAATTCTATCCAATGTGTTTCCTCTGGGTGCACTGGCTCCCTCCCAGAGTCCAGAGATATAGTGGTAGGTTAACTGGCTTCTGGTAAAATTGGCCCGGATGTGAATGTATGCATCTGTGTGTGCCCTGAGATGGACTGGTGTCCCTTCCAGGGTGTACCCTGCCTTGCATTCACTGCTTGCCGGGAGAGGCTCTGGCTCCCCCTTGACCCTGAACTGGATGAAGCAGTTAAAAAAAATGAATGGTTCATAAATTCATCATTCACTTTCCTGTTTTTTTTTTTCACAGAAATGTACAGAAGGGCTCTGCGACCGTGCTGATTGTTGGTTCAAACATTGAAATCCCATACCAGAAAGCCATTAATTAATTCTAGATGGATTTTCAGTTAAAACCCAACATATTAGTGGCATGTACCAGTGTACATTGGACCACAGTCACAGTGTTAGTAACCAATATGTAATAGTAAATATTTAATTTACTATGGGAGATAATTCCAATTCTAATGATTTCTCCGAAAAGAAAATGACATTTTAAGAACCTTTTTAGAAATAATCTACATTTTATGTGGTATTATAAAGTCACTCAGCCACATTTGAAACAATTAGTTTTCTCAGATATAATGCTTTTAAGTGCTGCCTGTCCATAATCACTTGATTCCAATTATTTCTGTCTGATTGCCCCATTTTTCAGGGGTAACCAAGCTTGGAATTCGCAAATTTGAAGCCAAAATTGGAATGGACAACAACGTGAGCATCGCCCTGTTCAAGAAATTTCAGTTTCAGGAGGTAATACACATCTTCTCTTGTATGTGTGAAAACAATATTCTACTGGGATGCTGGGTTTTTAACCAACAGTGCCACTTTGGAGAATATTTTCTCACGGGGGAAATTTATTTGAACTTTGAATGATTGTTACCAATAACACTTTGGTCATGCCTAGAAAAAAACAGGTATTAGATCTCATCTCCAGGAGCACACTGCACATCCTGATTAAAAGCTAAAATGTCAGACTCAATTTTTGATAACCATGCCATCTCCTGTCAGGAATGAAGATTAGATGAGGAAGGAGCATGTTTCCTTCTTGACCGATTCATGCCTTCATTTTTTATAATTCTGTTTCCATGGGTGTACTGTTGTGCCTGTAGAGTAGTGGTTCCCAGTCCTGGTCCCCTACACACCTGGTGGTTCTTGTTCCAGTCGTTGCCACAGTTACACAATCAAACCCTTCATTGATTTAATAAGACTTATTAGAACTGTTTGCTCCCAGCTCTTAAGTCATTAGAACTTTAACCATTGTAATTTATAAGTTAAATAAAATCTCAAACTTGTGACAAGAAAAAAAATGCAATTCCTCCAAAGAAGCAACTTGTTAGATCAATCAAGGCTCCAATTATCTGAGGAGGGATTGAATGAAAACCAGTGTGTAGGTCACCAGGACTGGGACAGGGAACTACTGCTGTAGAGGATCTCCGATTAGATTTATGCCATTGACCCCTTGTGTGGATCACTGAAGAGCTATGACACTTTACAGACCGCAAACAGCACACACTTACTGAGGTACAAAACTGGAATAGTTATAGTTACCATCTACGTGTTTCAATGCAGGGGTCAACAGAAGTACATATACTTGACAGAGGTGAAGAAACACAACAGTAGCCTTATAAGTAGGAAAACTACCATTGCCAGTAGACTGTGGCTTTTAGGCTGAATTACCCAATTTCATGCCACACAACCATGGATGTCCATTAACCAATGAATGGGTCCAACTGGCTTGCATGTTCCAGGTGTCCTCGAGCGAGGTTTTCCACGAGGTGACACTACAGCTGACAATAGACAAAGAGCAGGAGAAGCAGCTCCTCGGCAACCTGGACTTCATGCAGGAGAAAGACTACAAGAAAGCAAGGGCTCGGCGGCTGGGGGAAGAGTCCTCCATTGACTGAGGACAACGTCGACGTGCAGAAGCCCCGTTTTCAAACCCGGAAGCCCATTTTGTATATATTAGCATTCCGGTTTGAGAACCAGTGGGGTCACGTTTTCCAGTAGAGCTGGGCCTAAAAGCCTTCTACAGGTGACCGAGCAGACACTGCTGTATATAAACCCGCCCTGCCTGCCACTGCCTTCCATGACTAAATGGTTCATAACACACTGGTTAAAATAACTAGCAATTACACTGATGTTCAACGGCACACAGGACACACAACAGAATAACAAATGTCACTCGATACTCAATGCCAGATACGTTCTTCCCCCGTTTAGGAATAGTGCGAGTAAGTCTACGTTTATAATGTCGAGTCTACGTATAGTACGTTTACAGTACGAACATGGTATTCCTGTCTTTCTCCATTCTTCCGGTTTGCTAGAGGGGAAGGGCCTGGGAGCTAGGCAGTATAAGGTGGAGGGGACTTAGTCAAAACAGAATCCCAGCATACTAGTTTTAGAACTAAGTATTTATTGGATAAACAATATCACTATGCGAGAGGTTCAAAGATAGGCTTCACAATATAGCTATACACCACCAAACAGACTGGGCCTCTACACACTGCAAGAGCAACTTGAATAGGAAGCTGAAGCTGTGCTCTGCCTCCAAATCCCATGCCAGACTTCCACCAGAATCACCTTCAGCTGGTAGCAGTAAGGATAACGGATTCTGGGACTGCATACCACATTTCAGCAGTTCTATGCATTTTCCATAGCAGTGAGAGGGATAATTCTAAGCAGGAAAGTAACGGACGTCTGTCTCATTTTCCTCAAGCCAACCAGCTGTTATTTTTGGTTAGTGAGAGTACAACAGATGTAGAATTGTGTATGTGAATTACTGTAAAAAAAGCTCATTCATCTGGAAAATATAACAAGTGAATTAGATCTAATTAGTACTTGTGCACAATGTTGGAGCTGCTAAATTCTCTTTAACATCCTCTAACATTTTGAGTTCTATTTTCTGCCCCATCCTGCTTTTTTAAAAAACTTTTTAAATAGGAATAAAAAGCCTACAAACCAAAGCATCCAATCCACAGTAAGACTGGTTTCCGTAAATGTTGGAATGCATCTTAATCTGCAGAGATGAACAGTTGCATATTAAGACATTGATGCTTAGTATAAACTGTCTAAATCATGCTGTTGAACCTGTTTCCCTGAGTTTCTTTAATGCTTCAATGTTGATGCTAGATCTGTAAACTACAAGTAATGTAACAATGAAGCTGGTCCAAATGGTATTCTCTGCTCTGTAACCTTTCTTATTGTACATTTCAGAATCTGTAATTGTTACTTTTTTAGCCTGAAATTAATTATAAAATAAGTTGTCTGAGTTTCCAAGTTTATATCTGCGTTACTTCATATTTTTTATAGATGCCTAATCTATAGAGCTGCCTGTACAGTAGTTCTCCAGTGTCTCACATAAGGGAGTCATTTTAATGATCACTACAGGCAACAAAGAAGCTATTTTTAATTTTTAATTCACAGGCAGGGAGGCCCAATGAGTTCCCAGGTCCTGCTAGTTATCCAGCCATCTCTAGTGCCAAAGAATGGGGAAGGAAGCCAATGGATTCCGTAAATTCAGAATTTTGAAGTCTAGATGACATGGTATGGTGTGCATTTAACTGATTATGGTGAAAATAAACTTAGGCTTACAATTTTCTCCTTTGAGCTCTACATTTGAAAATATTAGCAACTAATATCCAAGGAGTAAAATGAATTTCTCTCTGCCTTAATATATACACACAAACATATGGAAAGGATTCTTGTCTTATTTCACTTACCTGCTATTACACTTCTTAACATACCTGAAGATCTGTACATCTGGGATTCAGTGACTTGACAGATGCATGAAAACAACACCACTGAAACGTTGTCCTTCAGCCGGTAGCAGATTTATTTTCATGATTAACTTTTTTCCTTACAAGAACATCCACACAGATTTTTCAGACCTTTCCGGTTCACCGCGGATAATATACAGCTGCTGAAATCACAGTTGTCCATGCCTGAAGAAGGACTCCAGAGAAGTCATGCTAACCTGGACAGAGCCACCAGAATTCACAACCAGCTAGCAAGAAAAGACAAAGACATAAGCTTTGTGCAATGTGTCTTTTTTTGCACCCTGGCATGGATGCCAAGTGTGTAGGAATTAAAATTTCAGACACAGAAAGGCTGTAATTTGTGTAAAATGATGGACTCTTGCTCAGTTTGCATTAAAGGAAGACACAAATATACACTCATGTGGCCTGAGTCTCCAAACCACAAGCTATATTGTTAGCACTGTATTTGATGCATCACTTACACCAGAAGAGTAACTGATAGGTATGTCAGTGTATCCCAACAGTGTAGTTACATTCAACCTCTAAACATGCAAATGCAATGAAATTAAAAACAAACATTTGCCAAAAAACTGTGTGCAGCTCTTCTTGATTGGGAATGCATAATCAAGTTAAAAATTAAGATTCATCATCTGCGTTTGTACCTGCAACCTGTTCTTTTGAAAGAGGAGTAGTGCATGATGAGCAAATCAAGCTTTACCATTTCATTTTGGCAGCGCTAGGACAGCAAGATGCTAAAACATGATTAGTCAGAAGACTGCCCAGAAATAACGTGTCTGCTGGTGATCATATACAGCTTGGAATAAAAAAAAAGAAAAAACAATTCCATAGGAATTTTAACTGCATCCGCACCCACCCTCATTGTATGCTCTTCTGTACACCTCTTAGGCTGAACGAGGGGTCGTGGTTTATGGCTGTTGCACGGAGAGTTTCTGTAAAATCCGCCGGACCACCTCCTGTCCCCTCACCTGGGATACAGCCTCCTCGTACATGACATTTATAGAAACACAAGTCGCCTCCTGCCGCAGCTCTGTCATCTGACACACCCCCACCACGGCCAGGACACCCACCAATAGGAACAGCAGGAGCTTCAGCAGGAGGCTAATCACAGAGCGCCTTGGCCTGGGGGCAGACTTCTTGACTACAGTGTGATTTCCTGGGGAAAGGAAAACACGTTTGATGAGATTCCATCTAAATACTTTCTCTTAAGTTTTGTTTTTCAACTTCTCTATTACATCAATTTCTATCCAACTGGAGTTGCCACACTTGAGAAATCAAGATGAATTTAATACTAATTCCTTACCCTCATACAATGCCTTTCTGGACACCCCACTTATAGCGTTTTACAGATAATGGAGGCTCCCCTTCACCACCAATGTGTAGCCCCACCTGAATGATGAACCAGTACACTCACCACACATCAACTACCAGTGAGGAGGAGAACAGAGTGATGAAATCAATTCATAGATAGGGATTATTAGGAGGCCATGAGTGGTAAAGGCCCGGGGGAAATTTTGGCCAATACAACAGGGCAACACCCCTACTCTTCTCAAGAAACTCCTTGGGAATTTAATCACCATGGAGAGTCAGAACATGGTTTTATGTCTCATCCAAATTATGAATTCAATAATGAGCAAGAACATGTGTCACTCATTGGAGAGTATAATAATCTCTCGAGTCAGTGCTGACCTATATCAGCACTGGTTAATGGGTTTCTTTTGAAAAGTTGGGAAAAAAGATTGTAGTGAAAGCCAGTAGCTCCTCATGAGCGAGGACAGCTAACTCCTGTGGACTCACCCTTCGCCTCTCCATCCACCTGCTCCTTCTTCTTCGGTTTCTCCTGAGAGGCCATTGCAGCCCTCTGGGCATCATACTCTCTCCTCTTCCTCTCCTTCTCCTCTGCCTTCTCCCGTTTGCGAGCCTCTCTTTCCCTGGCCTCTTTCGCCCTCTGCTGTGCTTCCCTCTTCTTCTCCAGCTCTGATGGTGTTAAAGAAGAAGCTCTATTTACAACCACTGCCCCAAAAATAAGCTGGTAAAAATCTACACAGAACTCAGGTAACATTTAAGAGGAAATAAATCATTTGCTACATAGGGGAGAATTCGATGGAGATGGTTTTGCCTTAACAATAACTTCTCTTTATCAATACAATCACAATAAGGATAGGGATCTCTCAGCTCCCATCAAAACAGTAACCTACTGAGCTACTAAAGGCTTGTGGTGACATCAGCAACGGGTCACACCTCCCCTCCAATCAGCACTAGAGCTCCTGTGCGTTGCTATGGAGCTCAATGTGTAGACAGGTCAGATGAGCTGGATGGCACTTCCTTGTTTCCCCCATGTGCGTACAGGGGTTGGTGCTTGAGCCAAGACACCTGACTACTGGCGAGTCAAAATGGGGGTGGGGGTGGGTGTATGATAGAAAATAGTGAAACTAAATTTTAAAAATAAAACAAACGGGAAAGAAAATTTTTGATTTTTAAAACATAAGGCATCTGAGATCACAAAGTGATGAATTCAAGTGATCAAAACCCTTCACCCAGGCTCACTGTTATCTGTAAATGTCTTATATTTTACAACTGAGAGTGTACACAGTAAATTAACACTGTTTTCTTAGGTCTGGGCAAAAGGCAATGTCTTTGAAATAAAAATAAACTGGCACAACTTCAACTCTAACAGGACTCCCTGTGGCACCCACCTTTCTCTCGCTGTAGGCGGCGCTCTTTCTCCTTGTCCTCCTGCTCCTGGATTACCCTCATGTACTGCAAAACCTGCACACAAGGCAAACAAAAAAGTGACAACACTGTTCTGAGCTGACGCACTGGAGTCCAATGGTTTGAAAAATCTACACTGAAAGGCTTTTATTATATAAGATATGTTTCCAGGCAGCCCGACATTACAGACCTCTGCTTGCACCACAAAATATAGTTTAATTTCAACTCTTTTTAATGATTAAGATTTAGGGATTCATAAAACGGGTAAATGTATGCATGAGACAAACTAAAACTATTGCTACTTTCACATTGTTCCCATTATGTAATAACCAAATTGACTGAACAAAGCGAATAGCAAATAAACATTCAGGCTGCATTAGTAACCACAATCACTTCACAATAATACACAGAAACCTGTTGCTTAATGTGCATATTGTATTATTAATGTTTGTTTAACAAAAATACACAGAAACCACAGGGCCTGCACTGTAGGCAGTTAACTTATAAAATAAATGGGGTATTACAATAGTAATTGTAAGAATGATTAAGGTTGACCACTTATTTACAACCAAACATATGCTTACTTTGTGGTGAGATAGTTACAAACAGCACTTTCTTTTTTAAAAACACAATCAGGGCTGGAAAATCATTATTTGTGGTTTAGTGAAAGGAATGCATTTGGAAAATACAGCACATACCCTGATAAAAAGATTGTATAACCTTACAAAGGTAGATATAAGAACCATCCATTAAGGCTCACAGAATCAGGCCTATTGCAAGAAGTCCCCAGTGCCTCCATCTTGAATCATGTATTCAGGCCAAAACCTGATTTTTTCTTCCATGTCTTGTGATGGGCTGTAACTTTGGCATGAACCCTCTCACACACACAGCAGTCTTACCCTGCCTGCACACTGTTTACACTGCTTCTCGTCCAGACAGTCACCTGCGGCCTTGGCCAGGCTGGGTTCCAAGGGGTTGTCTTTGAGGTCGAGCCATTTCAAATTCTAAAAGACAAGCCAATTATATTGAGCTGAACTGACCTGTCAAATGATGGTCCAAGAATGCTGGTAAAAATATCATCCCATCCATTTCAAGCCAAAAACAAATGTATTAATAAAAATGACCACTGTGTTTTAGAAATCACAGTGGCACAAAAGAATTGCTTGAACACAGCACAATGCTTATGTTTGGATACTGAGATTTAGCTTCAAATAAGTCAGATACAGAACTATTAACTATTAAACAACCAATTACAAGTGATTAATTTCATTATGTAGGGCATTCACGTTTCCCCCACAGTGCCGCCCCGTCTTTTAAATGAGATGTTATATATGTGATTCATTTTGGGCTTGGCACCGAGTATCACTGAGTAACATTTGTATCATCTCCAGATTCAAAGCTGACCATTTTGGGACAGCAGGTCTCCTTGTTTACAGATAGTAGATAATCATCGTGAAGTAGCATGCAATACTATGCCACTAGATTAATATATTTACCATTACTTTGATTATAGATAATGCTGAAAATGCTTAAAGAGGATAATTTTGTTGTATTTCAGAGCACAAGTAAATGAAGGGACAAAGGTTTGGATTCTGCATAGCATAGGCATATGCAAACTACAAGCTTTACAAAGAAAGGTAACAATTTAATGAGAACATGTCATTCATCTCTTCAGAACTTGCCATTTCACTCTAACCTAACCAAGCGATTTCTTCCGAGTCGTAACTGCAGTTATCAGATCTCAACTTTTACACAGTTATATATTTAACACCAACTGATGGACTTTTCCATGTTCTTTAACTCCAGACTCAAGAGTTTGCTATTCATAAAACCTGATCAAACTGCTGTGTATTTGTCAATCTAATGGTTTCTCTTGAGTACAGTCACACCCCCAATGGCTCCACCTGGCGCAGTCCTGCCTACTCCTCCATTAAAATCACTGAAAAGCACCACCAGACATGAGCCAGTCACTGGCCAGGTCCATTCACCAGGTGTCACCAAACAGGAGATTTGGAATGCATGCAAATTAATGTGTCCATCTTACCTTTAACTGGGCAAAGCTGACAGGCAACATGGTGAGCTTGTTGTTGTAGAGGTCAAGGTGCTGCAAGCTGGTGAGACGCCCCAGCTCTGCAGGTAGCTGACTCAACTGGTTTTTACTCAGATCCAGTTTAGTCAGGTGTGTGAGGCCGCAGAAATCTGACTGGAAAGAGAAATAAAGTTTCAAACATAAAGAAGTGATATAATTGCTGAGGCCTAGCTTCTTAAAAAGTTCCTTAACTCAGAGGCATTCAGCTCTCTCACAACATTTCTGCACTGCTATAGGATTACTTTCTAGATGAGACCAGTTACTGCTCCATTTTGCAACAGGTGTTGTGTTGACCATTATCTCTGAGTCAAGGCTGCTTACTTTTATTCGGCAGGGAAAATCAATTCTTTCATAATGTATTTTTCTAATAGATCCATGAAATAAGCTTCTTTTCACATTTTCCTTCAGTCACCATATGTCAAACACTTCACATGATCTTTCCCCATCAGACCATACCAACCCCTACTCTAGTGATGTGCTTTAGCACACCTCTGCTGGCTGAACAACTTAATTCCAGAAAAGTTTTAGGTGAACCACAAACAGAGAAGACCTTTTTACACATATGACTGTACACAGTGACTCAGAAATGACGGTTTCGGGTTACTTACAGGGAGGATGGTGAGGTTGTTGCAGGAAAGATCCAAGGCAGTGGCTTTCGGAAAGGCAGACTAAAATTAAAACAACAGAAGGTAAACCAGATTCAGCCCTGACACTTCTTCTAAGTATTGAAGATGCAGACTGCTCTGCAAGTTCAAACGACTAATTTCATTCTTCTTTTTCATACACTTGTCACCTGTTGCTAGACTTTTAGCTTTTATAACTTCAGTTTTCCTCCTGAATACTGCTCTGGAGCAGTTTTTTTTAACTCTTGCATCTTGCAACTCCACACAGTAACTCCGGAAACAAGAGAACTGTAGTATTTCAGGCAAGCTATGAAACCATAAAATCTCAAATCACAAATTGTCATGAAGTTACCAGCAGGACTGCCAGTGATCAATTGAAAACTACAGTTAATTTCTACTGCAGTTTTGTTCTATAATTTTTATTAATTATTGGGAGCTTTCACAATTTCAAAAGAGCCTTTGAAAGCTTAAAATCAATTTAACTTCTGTTCTTGCAGGAATTTCTCAAATTTCACGATTGACTTAATAAAATAATCGTTTTAAGTAAAATAAAGCCATGTAGAGCCACAAATCAAAATGTCACATGAAGAAAGCCAACTATATTTAGCATACCAACTCTTTAACAGGGACTTCCGTCAGGTTACAAAGGCTGAGGTCCATCTCATTTCCATTGATTTTATCCCGTAGGTTCACGCCTTTATTGATGATTTTACTCATTGTGCAACTACAACACCTAAAGAACACAATGAAAATTAAAAACACAATCAAGATGCTGACACTGCTAAGTCTGAAACACAGCCACTGCGACGGACCCGACAGTGGAACAAATCTTTCTGCATCGCCTCTTAAGCCGGAAAAGTATAGTAACTCGAACGTAACGATAATAAACTCAAAAAATAACCAGTCTTATCTGGTTAGAACTTGTTTTAGTTGCATTGCCAGCTTATCCATTGTAAGGACGATCTGACAATGGAATCCGAAATATTCGCGTAAAGCAGAAATACTAAATAATTTTATAGCTTTTATCCAGTTTTCAGATGATTTTAAAATAACTTTTTCCATGCATTGACAATACAAAAGTGTAAATTCTTAAGTTACGACTACAGTAAAGCAAAGTGTGCAAACCCAAATAATTAAACTTACTTGCGTCTACCTGAACAACACTGTCGAAATAAATTTACTGCAGCGTGTTTTTTTTCAGGAAAAGGAGGATTTTTAAATGACCGAACGCAGGCTCGCTGTCAAGTCTACACGAATTTATTCTATGCAGAAAACAAAACCAACTTCTACGCCTCTCTTCCTTCACTGGGAATGAATATCCACGTCATTGAAAAGCCCTGCTGGCACAGGCGCTCTGGGCAAGAGGTTAATTTAGGAGGAAAACGTGCTGACGAGTGGCGCCATCCGCTGCGTGGAGGAACAAACTACACTTGAGCTCCCGAGCACCGTTATTTTCTTCACGGCGTCGAAAACTACTAAATACATTGAAGAAACTCGTGGACTTCAAATTCCAAGGTGTGATACTGCAGGCAACAAAAATTTGTTAAAATGCTGCTGTATTGAACAATCGAAACGTTTTCTTACATACCTAGAACTAATTCTGTTTAATTCAATGTTTGTTTTTTGTCTTTGTTTTTTATTTAGATACAGTACGTATTATTTTACTCATTGTGTAAGCTTAATCAAATGTTCAAGGACTCCAAATATTCGAGAAAAAAAGCATGACATGATGAATTGTAGACATTTTTAAAGTCTATTTACTATGAAATCCTACATTGTAATTCTGGTTGAAATGGAATACTTCTAATAAAGTTATCCATTCACACCCAGGTGTAAGGCTGGGCTCAGAGTTTGTTGCCTCTCTGCTGCCTTGAAAGTTGTGTCTCGAGTCCTACTTTGACATTGAACATTAAACAGAGTGCAAGAACAACATAATATAGCAGGAGAGGTGCTGTCACGGCCTCCCTTCCTGTTCTTTCTGGCTGCAGATTTTTCCTTTCACTGATGACAGCCTCCCTCAGGAACTTGGTTTCTACACTGGCACAGGTGAAAGAGCTCCAGATTGTGACGATCAGTACCTTCTCGATCTTGACGGTCCTTCAGATACAGTCCAGCCTAACTTGGCCTTCGGGTCTTCCACACGAGCCATATGGTGATGCGGGACAGCTTGCAGTCCTCTCCCCAGACCAGAAACACATTTCACAGACTCTGGACTACACACTTCAGGAATGACAAACCACGTTTCCTCTCTTTTGAGGTCGGATCCCGGACACCGCACTCTCCATTCATCGGACTAGCCAGACGGATTATGGAGACTATCCCGGCAGCCTGAAAAATTGTGCCTCCCCCAGAGGGCTGTTGGCTCATTTTTTTACAGCCTCAGCCTACATTCTGGGTTCTCTATGGCATAGTTTTCATGGTGGACTTTGGCGTGGTGGCAACATTGAACTCAGGGACACGAAAGGAAACAAACATAAACACTGGGACATAAAAGGACATTCAATAACAAATGAAAAGGGGTGTAAGAAAACACTTTTATAGGAGTGTTAACCCTGGTGTCCTGGTTAAATTCCTCTCTGGACCTCTTTAAAAGTTCCCTCTTAATTCAATAAATCTAGCACATTCTGTCTTCACTCCTTGACCCACTGTTCAGTGGGGCTGCTGTCAGGAAAGCTATGAAGACAAGGAACAACTGAATTTTGAAAGGATAGAAACAACTAATGAATTCTACTCAAATTGCACAACCTGTAAGACACATGTTTCCAGGCTTGGGTCATCTCTGAGTGAGGGCATATCACACTTTCTTTTTATTATTTAATAATGTATGCATTTGCATTTGTCACCTTCATTCAATAGGACTACAAAGGTTATAATAAATGTCTTACATGCAGTCTAATGACAAAGGCTCAATTATCAAATTCTAGAAAAGTACACAGTCCCACATGTAATTCTGTTAGAGGATCAAGCAAATTTTATATAGTCCAATATACATAGGAATCAGAAAAAGCACAACATCCAAAGCACAAAATCCAATAATATGAAGCAAAAAGGGAGAGTTGTATGGAATTAATTAATTAAGATTCAATGTGTGTCTTTCAGGAGGTGATTATATTGGCAATCACAACGGTTTTAACAACCAGAATAGAAACAATGGAAGAATATGTGGGCTGGCAAATAAACATTAACAATAAATCATTTCACCTTGCAGGACAGAAATCCTGTGATAGACTGGCTTCCCATCTCGGGAGTATCCTGCCTTGCACCCACTGCTTTCTGGGATAGGCTGTCTCATGACTCTTTGTCAGATAAAACAGAAAATTGATAGATGGCTTGTTTTTGATACCAATGATCATTAATACCCTAATAATAAATCTAGTATTTTGGCAGCAGAGCACAAGTTGAACAGAATGGAGACAAGAGGCAGAAGGCAGTAAACATGAAAAAGAACAGAAACCTTTTGTGACGGAGACTGTCTGAAAGGTGTTAAGTTACACAGGGACTGCTGCTGGATGCAGATTTCAGAGACTGAATGAGCTGTAAAAACAGTAGTGCACCTGTTCGATGTCATTGTACTATTGTGTGTGATTATTTTCATGTGTATTGTAAGTATTGATAATATAATGGATGTGTATGCAGGTGTGTTTTGTGTATTTAGGGGTATTAGATAAGATCACTTTATTAGCCATATAGAATTTCTTGTATTAGGAATTTGTCTTTTTGCATACCCCAGCTTGCTCTCCATGAGACACACAGAAAGGGAGAGAAGCTTGGGGTCAGAGAGCAGGGTTAGCCATTGGGTTAGGCACCCCTGGAGTAGCTGGGGTTAAGGGCCTTGCTCAGGAGCCCAACAGAGTAGGATTCCTCCGCCGGCCGCGGGATATGAACCGGCAACCTTCCAACCACAGGTGCAGATCCTTAGCCACAGAGCCAAAACACAGCCCCAGATTTGTGTCACAGGATACAAACAAAAGACAAACATATACAAGAAGGTTTTTAGTGCAGTAAAGGAAAAACTAACAAAATGTCTTGTCCTTTTAGAGACTCTAAGCTGCCCATGTTAGAAACATAAATACAAGAAACACTACTACAGAGGCGAGATAGCAACAGAAGAAGACTTTGTGTATCTTTTCAGCCAGTTTGGTCCAGTAGCCAGGCTCTGTATCTTCTGAGGTGGAGGAAAGCAGGCTGTTATGAAGGATCTGCAGCTCCAGCAGGATACTCTCCAGTAAGTGTCTCTCTCTGGACTCCAAGTTCAGTGCTTTCATGCTGACATGCTCTGCAGTGGCCAGGAGCTCATCAGAAGAATCTGCTTAATGACAGACATCAGCACAGCGTGTCACTCCAGATCACCTTTGAAACTGCACGTAGCTGTCGGTTTACACAAGTTCACTTGAAGCATATCTTGGGCATGCAGTTCGGGGCTTGTTAGTTTAAATGTGGGCTGTGCCATAAGAGAGCTGTGATCAGAAGTTCCAGTGCAGCTGCACAAAAACTAACAAAGAGCTGCTGGGTTTGAGTGGGTTTAGAGTGACTCGGGGCTTCCATGGGCACAGTAATGACCCCTGTGGCTGGGTGGCTAGACAAGTTGAGTGACAAGAGATATCAGACATTTTAGTACTAATGTGGTCTTAATTAGTAAAGTTTGCATTTGTACATCGCTTTTCTTCCAGAATGATCCCAACATGTAGATATTGTACGCACATCATCCACCACTGCAATGCAACATCCACTACTACAGGGCAGATGAAGCAGGGAAGTGAGACATTAATTCACTGTTTGAATTAAGGAGAACATCTATTTTAGCCTGATTGTGCAAGACTTTAGTGGAACACATCAGCTATAAATTTAGTACCTGTAACCACCCCTTTTTTACAGTGATAGAAGAGCAAGTAGTCAAGACTTTAGTTTAACATATTACATCTCATTTCATAATATCACTTCTCCCCATACTTGGGTATTAGTTTAGACGTTCTTGTCAAGTAGGAAAAGTGCTGCCTACTGATCTTCCCACACCCTAGCAGCAGAAGCTTGGTTTAGCTGAGAGGAACTGACCAGCCCAGCCTTGCTCATCTTCTGAGAACTGACAAAATAAGGATATAGGGTAAAAATGCAGTTTTTAACCTTAGTTTTGCACAGCAAAGTCTTGGTAGTCACAGCCATGTCTTTATCACTGTTGTTCAAATATAATGGTTGTACTGATAATTGTACTTTCCAATTAATCCTTTCTGACATGCTTTAAGCTATCAGGTTTGACATGAAATAGGTCTCTTTACATGTGTAAATGGTAATATTTTTTCCCAATTAAACAATACATCCCTTTTAATGTAAATCATCATTGTTAGAAGTTATGAACCATGCTATTACTGTGTTAGCGCCCCCAGCTGGCCCCACTAACATCTCTTCCAGCAGCAACCTCAGTTGCTCCCAGGAGGTCTCCCATCCAGAGACTGGCCAGGCTCATGCCTGCTTAGCTTCAGTGGGTTGCCAGTTGTGAGATGCAAGGTGATATGACTGCTGGTAATTTCGATCCCTGTAAAGGCCACAGTATAGTAAAGCACAGAAATGGTCTCCTGCCTGCTGCACACTCACTGTGCTCTTGGTATCCCTCTGTCTCTGCCTTCCTGCTGGGCTCTGAGGAGAGCATTTCGCATCCCTTCAGCCCTCTCTCTGCAGGGGAGGCAGAGTCTTTCTCCATCAGGTATGTGATGAGAATGGTCTCCAGAAGACTCAGCAACATGAAGGCAAAGATGGCAATGCAGAAATTGGCTGAAGAGTAGACATGACAGGTTTCACTGTCACAAAGGATTCTGGGTTAAGGCAGAAGCACTCACTTCCTGGAGTTCAGCTGAGGAATCCTCAACTACTCTAATTATTCTCTTCAACCGGAAACAAAGTAACACTTCGATCCATAAAAATAAGCACTGCACATAGTGCAGGTGCACATAGGAAACAACTTTAGTTTTTGATAAAGTTCCAATTCAGTCAGCGCATGGTTCCCAGGACAAATGTTGTGTAATTCCTGTCAGACCATCATCTTGGTTCACCTAGAACCATGGGATTTTGTGATGTATCCATACATAACTTTGCCATCTCAGTACAGCATGCCAAATCTGGGGCTGATCACTATATTGCACTGCAATTTCCCTCACAGGATCAATACAGTATCTATCTGATAAGTGACAATCTATTGCAATAATAAATAAGGGCACCAAATCATAGGAGTGTCCTGAACTAGCCTGTAGGAAAATCCCAGACACAGCTTAGCATTCAGCATTAGTGTAAATTTTGGGGGCAAAAAACTCTCTATAATCAATGTAGACTTTCTTGCTTGGAAACCTAATAACATGTTAGGAGAGGTGGGTCTCAATAAACCCCACTAAAGCTTTTGTAATGTTTTTTTAAAAAGAAGGTATGAAATCAGAAATGAGATAAACATCATATTATGCAGATTAGGTAAAACTTGTCACTGGAAGCATTTCATTCCAGGATAAACGGCTTTAGATCTAAGAAAATGCTAAGATGACCATCTTTTTCTATATCTAGAACATCTACCTTTCTCTCTTTGCAGGAATGCGGCTCCTTACTCTGAAGTGGGAAAGGGAAACGTGAGCTCACCAATCAACGGCGGTTTGCTGGACGATGAAGGAAGGATCTCGTTTAGTATCAACAGCAGAACAGAGATCCCCAGGATGATCGTCACCTTGAAGCCCAGTTTCTCCCCTTTCGTTTCCGAGATGAAAAAGGAGAAGATGTCCAGCAACAGGAAAAAAAAAATCGGCAGCAGGAAATTGATGACATAAAGCTCGGGCCTCCTCTTCATCGATATCTGTATCACGATCAAGAAGGCAGCACACACACAGAGACTTAAAGACAAAAGAATTGTATTTTAAATCTTCCTCATTTGCTAATAGCCCTTGTCATATTTATTATTGTGATAGATTTTAGTCTTACTTCATAAATTATTTGATCCCATTTTCCCCTGTCCAGTCCAAATGATGAATTCAGGACACGCATGCCCAAAAACTCCCAGTCTCCCTGGCTGTGTAGCACCTGCTGGGAGAGGTCTGTGGCTCTTGAGGAATTAGAGAAGGGAATCAGTCGCACTGTATCCACTGCAGGAAGGAAGGTGCCATATGAGGAATTGTGCTGTGACCCTGTGCATCTTCATGATTACAAGCAAATAACATTGTAAGGTCAGATGCCTTCTAAAATCTCTTTGCTGTAGGGTAGAGATGGTCTCAAATACCAATGAGTAACTACAGATCCAAATTTCTTGTGTCACCCATTTTCCAAATGCCTTAACTATTAACATCCAGTGTGCCAAAAGCAGGATAGGATATAGATAGGTGACCCACAAAATATCTATGTATTTTCATTAACCTTTTTCATTATACAAAATTCAATAAAATCCCTAACCACGTTAAAATCAAGAAAAGGCTTTAGCCATATTGCAAATGCCCTATGTGAATCTCAGCAATGTTTTTAACTGGCCTACAGGCAAATCATAGTGTCCTGAACTGGCCTATAGGAAAATCACAGACACAGGTTAGCATTAGCAGCACTTACCTTGATGAATCATAGCTCCAAAAGTGAGGTTGCACGTCTGTGTGTCAAAGGGAAACTGGTACACGTTCATCCTGCAACTGGTAACCGCACGGACATCGTCTTCAACAAACACTGTACCGTCGTTCAAGATATACAAATATGGGCTCCGCTGAGACTTGTCCTCATCAGTGCTAAAAGGCATCATGAAACAGACTTACAGTATTCCTGTAGAGTTTGTCTCACTGCTTTGTATAGAGCTCAGCAGGCTACTTGCTATTAAAGCCATAATCAACTATCAACAGCCATCCCCAGACCTATCTGATACAGGTCCCATTCAGTTCTTTTGCAGCCAGGTGAGGTCTTCGTGCTAAGTAATTAAAAAATAGATCTGTACTTTTTGTAGGGCTTTTAGTGTATGTATAATACAAAAATTATGCTCAGCAATAATGATGTATGCTTCTGGCCAGGTGCTATTAATTTTATACGTTAAGATTATTATATTTAATATATGTTTGAATAATCCTATAACCTGTGAACTGCTTAAAATGTCTCAATATCTACTAATCAAATACATCGTCTTAATGCAGCCTGTTTTGAATAAAAACATTTTTTTTACAGTTTTGCAACCAGTTTTACAGTGGCATACATTCTCCAATATACTCCTATAATAACATTGGCAACTTTATTTTTAGTGCAGGTGGGTAGCTGCGTCAGCATGCGTAGGCTGCAAAGGAACAAGTAATGTTTTTTTCCATGATGAAAACAGAAGAAAAGAAACACATTGTGTCACACTTGAAGAAGGCTCCACAGCCGAAATGTTGTGTTTCCTTTCTTCTCTTTTCAGCATGGAATAAACCTATACTGTACTTGTTCCTTAATTTTTAGTGTCTTACTCCTATTCATTTTATGCTTAATCTGTCTTAAAGTTAGTAGAGGTAGAATCTGTTTTCAAAGTGTAATGTTTCTGTATCTGTGTGAATACATGAACAGTCAGCCATCTACTGTGAACACAAGGCCAATTCAATTACTTCTACTGGGACAGACTTCATTGTGAGTCTCATAAAACCAAATATTAGCAAACTGAACTGTGCTTAATAATGCCTTCTCTGAACTGCACTCACACTGTCCTGTGCTAATTTAACAGAACAACCCAATACCTCTGTAGTTTCTCTTTACTATTCTTTTCATTTATTTTTATATAATAAAAACAAACCTGGAAAACAGCCCAACAGGTCGGTCTGTAATATGTGATCTAATTGGACACGTGCTGTAATGCTATGTTAGTACTAAAGGTTTGTAGACAAACCGTTTTGAAGTTAAGATGTTACATTATATCTGCACACAGCTTTCTATACTCTAATGGCTGCAAATGTATTGAGAAAACAGGAATATGAGAATAATCTGATTATGTCTTTCTCTTTGAAAAACCAAAGCACCCAAGGACCAGAGATAATGTATAATATTGATTGCGAAAACAGCTAACTTTATGGTTAAATCTTGCAAAAATAATGGCCATGTCACTACAATCACTGAAAGCTACTTGAGATGTTCTGTCTCATCCTTTAGAAGGAGAGAAATGCCTGGCAATAGTTTTGGTTATGGAGCCATTGAAAATGGAAGTTTACATCAAAGCTCTACTATAAGATAAAAAGGTTAGAATCTAAGCATACTCACGCCTCAAATATAAACACATCAGGCTCCCACATCAGCTCTCTGGGAATTGAAATATTGGAAATGCCACAAAACTGGCTAGGATCCCAGGAAATAAATTCATTCTCCCAGCTCTGTAGATTGATAACATTTTAATTTAAAACTCAAAAGCACTTAACGGTAAACCATGATAAAATGTGTATATTCTGCTTTACAGATAACTTAGATATTTTGCATTATTCCTTAATTCTTTTACATTTTTTTCCTTCTTTATAAAGAAACAGTTTTATGGAGATCTTCAACTGAAATGTTATTATTTTGTTTGACATTGTTAATCCTGATACTTCTGTATTTCAAAGCACAATAAATAGTTTTTTTTTTGTTGTATACTGTAAACGAGGTGATTCAGCTGCTACATCACTTCATAAGCCTTTGTGATTTTCTGATTTTCTGAACATACCAATCAGCGTAAATCACAGATGCTTAATGAAGAGCTGAGGTTCTTTTCACCCAGACTAAGCGGTATTAATAACAAGGTTATTCTAATAGCACTGTAGACAATGCTAGTGCAAGCTTTGAGTAAATTGTTGGTGCTCATTATATATATATAATTACTGATTGTGTCTAAGACTTTGGAAAGCATCCAACTTGCGTGGTAATTTTTATTATATACTGCTTTAACAGTGTCCTGAAATGCAGTTTTCAATAATTAATAAACTTGCTCATCTGTACCAGTCAGACATGACTGTCTTGTCTGATACCTTACTGGTACCAGACATGTTACTATATTGACATATACATGGGATAAATGTATTAAAAACTGTCGCAGAAGGCAACATTTTGCTTGGAACACAGTAACATAATAAAAACCAAATGTGGAGATTCACAACTCAGACATTTTTAAGGTAAAGGCATAAAGCCTTAAATATCAATCAAAGAAAGCAACTAGTATCCAGGAATAACAAGTTGTATATCACCCTGCAACTCACAACTGGCAACCCACTGAAGCTAAGCAGGTGTGAGCCTGGTCAGTACCTGGATGGGAGACCTCCTGGGAAAAACTAAGGTTGCTGCTGGAAGAGGTGTTAGTGGGGCCAGCAGGGGGCGCTCACCCTGCAGTCCATGTGGGTCCTAATGCCCCAGTATAGTGACGGGGACACTATACTGTAAACAGGCGCTGTCCTTCGGATGAGACGTAAAACCGAGGTCCTGACTCTCTGTGGTCATTAAAAATCCCAGGGCGCTTCTCGAAAAGAGTAGGGGTGTAACCCCGGTGTCCTGGCCAAATTTCCAATTGGCCCTTACTAATCATGGCCTCCTAATAATCCCCCTCTATGAATTGGCTACATTACTCTGCTCTCCTCCCCACTGATAGCTGATGTGTGGTGAGCGTTCTGGCGCACTATGGCTGCCGTCGCATCATCCAGGTGGATGCTGCACATTGGTGGTGGTGGAGGGGAGTCCCCATTACCTGTAAAGCGCTTTGAGTGGAGTGTCCAGAAAAGCGCTATATAAGTGTAAGCAATTATTATTATTATTATTATTAGAGTTTAATTTGTCTTGTACTGACAAAAGAGTAAAGAAATACTGAGGATTAGAATGGTTGGATTTCTCAAAAGCATTTCAAAACAATTTCTTTTCGAAGCACTCAAACCTGTTACTGTGAAATCTGCATGCACAGAGTAAAAGAGTTACATGTGTAAACCTGAAACTCACTGTTAAGGTCCAGATGAAGGCAGTGAATATTTGGGATTTCTCAATCTGGAAAGGAGGAATATTTATGCAGAAAAAAATAAAAGCATAGCTTTTAATAACCATTCATTGAAAACATTAATTGTTCACAGGATGCATCATCTGACTCATATATCCAATCATTCTTACATTCTTTTATTCTCACCTATTAGGTTTCCACATGTTTGTTATTTTGGAATCGCCAATACCAGATATGTACAATCATTCTCTTTTCAGCATGGAAGAGAATCCTTATTTTAGTTTTATATGATACAATTGTTATATTTAGTAAAACATTGAATTAATGAATATTAAGTGGCATTCTGTTCAAAACTTTCTTAACAATTTGTGAGACTGGAAAACAACTGAAATGAAATGCCTTTCATTGTCTACTGCCAAGTCTGCCAATGTAATCATGCCCTGAAATTACAAAATGGTTCTGAATCAAGTCTGATCACAATTGGTCCTACAGAGCCAACGGTATAGAGTTAGATTTTTATTAACTGCATACATTTACTAAATTATACCATTGGTAAAAAGTAGGTATTTTAGAAATGCTCATGAAACCAACTGGACTTCAGTTTTCCAAGAAAAGGATTGCCCCCCCACACACAAATCCTCAGTTCAGACACTCACCACTGCTAAGATAGCATAGAGGAAGACCTCAATATAAACCTCTGTAGGGTCTCTCCAGTCCTTCACTGGACGGGTCAGAGTGAACAGATTGTTGTCCTTGGACAAATTCAGATACTGAATAACATCATTGTAGCTGCAGACTTTCTCTGAAGAAAGCTGACCTGGAATGGCAAAATGATTCCCCTTTTAGAAACCACCCCTGTCTTTATATACTGTACCACTGTTCTCTCTGGGTGAGAAGACTCACTTCACCCACCATGAGGTGTAGTACTCTCTGAGGTCACACCTGCCAGTCATTTGGACCCGGCAGCTAATTTCACAGCAGATAAGGTGCTGTAGAGAGGAATTACTCCAAAGATTAAATTCGATTGAGAAGTTGTTATTAGATATACCCACAATTCACCCCAGTTGTCTGAAATCTTCATCTTTCTAGACTTCTTTCCTACATATATGTGAGTCCCTTCTTTCCGTTCTCTTTGTGTTCGTCTTCTGTACCCCTCCTCCACCTGTGCAGCTGCCCCTTGCTCGCTCCTCACTCTCCAGGGGAGTCTCAGCCTCCCTAGTTGTGAGTTGATCCAAAATTACTGTTACTAAAACACTCAATAAATGGATTTTGCCAGCCCTAGTGAATGGTCATTGTGCTAGGACATCAGGTTTAACACCACATCTATTGCCACTGAAGCTCAGAGGTGCCAGGAAAGGTTAGCTCCCAATACAAACATACAGCAATCTGCTGTTGTGTTATATCAATCCATTGTTGTAAGAGAATTTAGGGAAATTAGAAGCGCTACTGTATAACCAATAAAATATCTGTTGCAAAAGACATCTGCTAACACACCCATTGTGTGGGCTTTGCTATTAATTTGGAACAGCAGTAGGTAAGTTTTGGCTGGCCTGACGTGCAAAGCCTACTCCACTGTTCCGGTCAGTGTTGTTAAGCAGATACAACAATACCTAGAGCATTGTCCCAGTCTGTCTCACCAGCACCAGAACCTCCAGCTGGTAGTAAAGGACAAGGCCGGGAAAGAAAACTGTTACTTGGATGAGGAATCGAAAATCCCCTCAGCTGGTAAAAACTTAATTTGCTCCTATGAGATATTTGAGTACAACATCAGTATTTATTACATTTGAATTGCAAAAATTCCATCTCAGGTTCATAGACTAGATGGGTATTCCATTTCTTGTTTCCATCTGCCTTCCATTTCCAGATTTTAGTATTGTAGTTAGAAGACAGAAACTAGTATAAATCTCCTCTGGTAAAGGAGATGATTGACACAGAATTGACAAACACCAGACTGTAATGAACTGCCTAAGTGTGTGTTATGACAGAATAACCCAAGCAGATGCTGCTGTAATTGTATGGAGTAGAAAAATGCTCCTGTGAATACAGACGTCATGCAAGATTGAAACAAGTTTTCTTGCTCAATGTTAGATCAAGTGAATGGATGATAAAATTAATACATTTAGTCTATTATCACTTCAACAAACTGGTACAAGTACTTTTAGCGTCCATCTTCAAATGAATAAAATCAACATGGGTTTTGTAATTATCACATTAAGTACATGACCTCTTTCTGGATGTCTGCAGCCCTGCTCAGGAAGGAAATACATTTAATTTGGTATAAGTTCAAAATGGTGCTTCAGTCCTATAAGCAGCTTCATGAGAATCAACCTTCTGCAATTTAAAGGCGCATGCAGAATATAAAAGTTTGCCTGCAAAACAAGTTAGAAACTAAAGTCGCAACTTCAGTTTTGGAAGCAGAAACATTTCAGTTAAGTGAAAAGTCCAGCTTTAGGCAGAGCTAAAATCACCTTTTAAAATACTGTCCTCTTGTCATCCACTCCAGGAGACACCACAGCACTTTTATCAAAAGTACACGTGAAGCTGCACTTAAAATGTGCTTGAAAGTAGCTGGCCAGCTACTTTTAAGCACATTTCACAAACTCAGTATGTTTACTTGTTTGCTTTTTGATGATTGTTGGGTTTTTTAATTAATTGGTTCCCCCCCCCAGAAAACCGGCTCTTTGGTTTCAAGCTTATGGTTTGAAACTGAAGGTTTCAGCCTCTTTATGGTTTCAGTTACTTTCGTCCTGGAAACATGCTGTCTACAGTATATCAGGCTTGCAACTGCAAAGGCAATGAAAAATCAATGCTACAGTAGCTGTGGCTCTTCCCAGACTTTCTTACAGAGCTTGTAACTAAAATTAACAACCTCTTTTTGGAGATAACCACATAAAGCCTGGCCTCATAAGTGTAGCATAATATTTAAAAAGAAAAAAGAAAACGTCCCAGTTCTACTTACCCATTAGGGTTAGTGAAAACAGAAGTAACATCCACATGTTCACAGTCATTTATCACCAGGACCAGAGCTTTGAAGAGCAGAGTACTGGGTTATGTGTGCAAGACGGTTCCTGCTGTTCACAAGTGCCTGTCTGTGCTGTAGAGCCTTCAACATATAGTGATTGGTGCCCCTCTCTGTAGCTAGGAAACTGGTCAGCTGCAAGGTGGAGTCTGTGTTGGGAAACTGATTGAAATACACCCATCACCCATACACTGTGTATTAGATCAAGGGAATATAAGAAAGCTAATGAACAAGAGCTGTTTATTCAAAGAAGACAGGGTTTTGGCTTCAACAACAAGGCTGAGTAGGTTGTTCCATACTCCCACAACGCTTTGTGTAAAAACGTGCCTCCTGTTCTCAGATGTAAATGTATTTCCATGCAGCTTTCTACTCGTTACCTCTACCCCATGTTTTCACTGCTGATACAGAAGGAGCTCACATGGCTGGGCTTTCAACGCCTTTAATGACTTTGAATATGATGTATCATGTTCCTTCATAGTACAAGCTGTCCCACAAAATGCTCATTTGTATAAACGGGTGGTCATTGTAATTTGTTCTCAATTAATTTATTTAGTAAGATACTGTATACCAGGGAATTATGGCTTAAACTAGGTGGGATCCCGTTGACACAGACATCTTAAATTGCCTTTTCTTCTGCCTGATGCTTCTTAATGCGTTTAGAGAAATAAATCTCATGTTCCTGGCATTTAGGATCAGGGAGATACCCACAGAGTTATAACTATATAGATCTCATAACTTCTCCCTCGTGAACTACAAATATTTAATTCTGAAACAAAGCCACAGGCAGATACATCAAACAATAAAGGAGGAAAACAAAAATAAATCATTTGTCAAGACAGGCATCATTTTCTTTGGACTAAGACCTTCCCTAAAAAAACAAAACATTTTAATCCAGTGGGATTAGGATATAAAACCTTGTTTGAAAACAAAAGCTTGCCTGGCTTAAGATTGTTTCTGGTTCTGCTGGGAATTCCTATTGTTCCTTAAAACTCTCGAAACACTATTTTTTCCAAGAATGCCAGTGTTCTCTTCAGTCCTTCTCTCCTGTGGATCTTCCTCCATCCATTTCCTAACTGCTTCTTCCAATTTGGGGTTTCGGGAAGAGCCTATCATGGCAAGCAACAGGCACAAGCCAGGCTACACCCTGGAAAAGACATCAGTCCATCGTAGGACACGCACAGACACTAACACAGACACACTCACACCAGGGCCAACTAACGTACCGAAGGTTTTTTGGACTGTGGGAGGAAACCCACACAAACATGGGGAGGCCATACAAACTCCACACAGGTAGAACCCCAGGTCTGAAATTGAATCCAGGGCTCCAGCGCTACGAGGCAGCAATTCTTCCCGCTGCGGGACCGTGCAGTCTCCCTTGTGCAATGTTTTTTTTTTGTTGCAATTAACCATAAAACTAAGAGCGAAAAAAAGAGATTAAGCATTCTTAATAGCTTGACCTGTGCACCCTTTCTGGCAGAATGCTGTAAAGTGTGGTTGTCCATTAAAGGAGATTATTGCCATTAGAAGGCTGACGTTGAATATCCTGTACATCCATTAGCCAGGGCTGGATGAGAAATAAGATGAAGAGTGCTTTAGGGTATACAGAAGCCTGGAAAAGGAGAAATCAACACTGATCTGGGAAGACGGGGGAACACTTTTGTGGTTTTGTGATCAAAGGGAATGGAGTTCCCCACCCCCCTCTGTACCCCCTCAATTCAAGACCTGGCTAAAATACAAGAAATAGTTTGGACATTTTCTTTAGAAGCAAAGTACAAAATATGCTGGATCTGCATGCATTAACCATCCTCAAAGTTTGCGATATACTGTATTCTGCTGAATTTACAAATTGAGAATGAGCTATTGAAGAGATACACAGGTACACAGCTGTGCATAAGACCCACAGGACTTCCAGGAATGGGAGGTTCTGAATGACCTTGAGGGCTCTGGAGAGCAGCAACACTCCTGTTTCACAGTATGAGACCTGCTACATTAAACTGATGTGGACTGTGAGCACATCCGTTAATGTGGTTACAAAAAAACATCAAAACTAACTGCATAGCAACCTTCACATAAAAGGTACTGGTGGTCCTCAGCTCTAATGCCTGTCTGGGTTGTTTCCTTTAAGTTTCCAGTTATGACCTTTGAAATAAGAAACAGTTCCATTTTGCCCGATGCAATCCCAAGAAAACTGATGCACAAATCATGCTCATGGAAGGTGCAGTGAAAAGTGGGCTTACTTACTGTAGATACTGTAGAATACTCACTCCGGCAGTGACATCAGCCCAGTGCCTTGTCATTATGGAGCTTGGGATGGCCACTAGAATTGGAAAAATTTATCAGCTCACAAACTGTCTAGTGGATGCTAACTGGTTTGTTGCATTGCCAGTGTTTCATGCATTCCCTATGAGCCATGGTGTCTTTATGTGGAGGATGATGGTTAAAAAAGGCTGCAAGGGACACAGTCACAGAAGTATAATCCACAAACCGAGTAAAATTTGACCATTTCATTTTAATGTCTCATGATAAATTGTGTCAAAGACATGGCACTCCTGTTCAACAACTGCGAAACTACAGTGAACAAGAAAATGGCGATGTGTCAAGTCGAGTGATTTAACAGGGTGTTAGGAAACCACATGCAGCCAGTGGCTGTGTTAACAATTAACTCATGCCAGGTTGAAGGAGGAAGAAAACCCTGTCACAGGGGCCATTCCAGAATATTCCATAAATACTTGAATGAGTTCAGATCAGATGACTGAGAATACAATAGAACTACCAATGAAATATGGATAAGATCAATGTCATGCTCATCGAATCATTGAGCTACTACAGATGTTCTGCGGAGGGGGGTATGGTTTTCCAGGAAGAAACCTCTGCTGGCAAGCAATAAACACTACAACATGGTGTAAAGATGTCTTGCCTTCATCCCTTGCCTTACAAGGAAATGAGTGAACATGAACCATGCGAGGAAACATGCCCTGCAATATTAAGAAACCACCAGAACCTTTCACAGTTGGAAGCAAGCTCTCAGAGCTGTAGTGTTCTTTAGGTTGCTAGCACACAAGCACTTGTCCCTGATAAATGAAATGAATGGACATGATGAAGGATAATTCATCTGACCATACTGTATATTTCCGTGCTGCTCCATAGTCCATTGCCTAGACTATTTTCCATTGCTGAATCTGCAAATGTGCACTGCAAAACCCAGTGTGGGATCCTGCGACCCACTGCTTTTGATTAAACTGGCTGCGCATCTTTGCAGGTTGAAATCTACTTTAAACTGACCTGCAATTGCACTCCTCTTTTGCCTTGCACTTTGTATTAAACCACTGATCTCATAATCCTGGAGTGTACACCTCCACCCACTGACGTCCTTTGCTGATGTTTTTCCCTGGGACTCCCATCTTAACATCACCTGAGTCACCACTGCAAACTTTGCACCATTTCAACTTGACAATCGGAGCATCAGAAATGTGCTAAGGCCATGTCAGTGGCTGCTAGGGACAGTTCCATTGTTCGATACAGTCCTTGCATGGGTGACCTGTTACAGTAGAATATACCTGTTAAACAATGAGGCAGATGAGGTGTAATGTACTTTTACTGTACCCCATTAGAATCCCAGTTACAGAATCAGAGGATGAGGGGTGACCAAGAAAAACATCTGAAGACTTCTGAAACACAGTTAGCATAGCCGCTCCACTTCCTCTACAACTCATTCCTAAAAGAATTGCAGTCTGCATTAGTTTTTTCACAACAACAGCATAAATATAAGGAGACCAGTACCTCATATGCATTAGCAACTTCTTGATGACCCAAATTGATTAAATTAGAATAAAAAGAGCACTTATCTCCAGGAAGAACAACTTCAGGGAATACTATTGTGAGGATGCATAACCTTAAATGAACAAGATCTCTTGAAGCAAACAAAAAGTTTAGCTGTATATTGAAAAGTCCTCAAATTGCCAGGACTCATTCTGCTGAATAATTACTTTTTCTATAGAATGTTCCCAGTTATGTGACTAGAGCACAAAAACCGTGCATAGCTGCATCGATTTTAAAATTTACATTTGCTTAGATGGCTATGTATCTGCCAAATTCGTATTCATACATAAGCCATCCCCAACTGACTTAAATCGCATTCTTGGTGTTCATTACATTTTGTTTCATCATTATATTTGAATATCTTTCTACTTTTAACTTAATCTGTATGTATCGACTTTACAAGGTACAGCAATAATCCCATCACTAAACCTAATGGGACTCTCCATACACTGCTCCTCTTACTTGTTCCTCTTTGTGTCCAATTCCGAAGGCACATCTAGATCAATCAGTGGAGATCACAGTCATTCCCCGTAAATTTCAGTGCACTAACCTGGGTTCAGCTGAAATCTCTTAATAAAGTAAATAAATCTGTATAACTTTACAACTTTGTTCTGCAACTGAGAACAATAAAAAAAAAATCACTTAATTGCAGCTGGGCAGAGAAGCAGGAAACACACAGAGTAAACAGCAGGCAACTCTGCAAGAACTTAGGTGCAACAGGGGTCCTTCTACTTTGAAAACATGAGACAAATACAAGAAGGCAGAATCATTATGTAACAGGCATTTCCTCAATTTTACAACACAAAGCACAACAAAGAAATGAGGAAGACGACAAATTACCATTTATTTTCATTATAAAACGGCTTTTAATAGCCATCTTCCCAAATTTAAAAGAACAAAAGACGACCATGGATAAGTAACACTGCTTTTGTGCCACCTTCCCAAAATAGTTGGTAACATCAGCAGGTTCACAGTTCATACCAATGGGCATGTTTCTTTCTACAGACATCTAGAGGTGGGAGGGTTGATTGCCAGTGAACATGCTTTTAGTATGGCCAGACAGAAGCATAAAAGGACTGTCACTTCTTCAGGATTCTCTGCAACTCTTTAAAACTGAATCAAGAGTATATTTATTTAATTAATCGTCTTCAGCAAAAGCACTGTAAAAATACTCAGATATACAGTAACATAGAAAAAATGAACAACACGATTTTTAAATGTGCTAAACTGATTTTATAGCTGGAGTTCAGAAATAACTCCGGCTCTGTACCAAGGAGTGACTTCCATGTTGTTAAAAAGGCATTTCGCCTAACTACAGTTACTCATCTCAAACAGTTAATGAACTACTAACATTGTTCATTTGATTTAAAAAAAAACGAATACGTTTAAAGAGTACTGCGAAATAATTATTAGAAAACATTTACATTTAAAACCCAAAACAAAAGTAAATTCCAGTGAATTTGCCGATTTCCATATTGTGTGGGGGGAAAAACCTTCTAGAATTAGTTCCTCTGCTACTTCAGTCATTTTTGGTGCTGCACAACTAAGCATTCAAGTTGTGGACATGTTTAACGTTTGCTCAGTAAAACAGAAATTGACTTAAATTAAATAATTGTTACTTTGACTGAAGAGATAAACCAGCCCCTTTCAACCTAACTTGTTCCCCCTCAAAATAACATCAAACCCAAGGTAGATATCCTGTGGGTGTTTCAGGGGCTCTTTGCTCTGTGACCCCCTCAATGCCAAACATCAGTGGGCAGCTGAAAGTCCTTAAAGGTGAAGAAGGAAATGTCTCCGCTGTCCACCACTGCAAACATCACGGGGATATCTCCACTCTCATGGGCCAGTCGTTTCAGCACCTGCAGGTCTGGGACTGGCCCATCAAAGCTACAAAACAGCAGAAACAAATTAATGAGTAATTCAGGTCTCTTTGTTACAGACAGTGTAAATGTATTACTATGTTCAATACAATGTTAAATCAGTGAAGGGGGTGGACCACAGATTTCATTTTCCTTATCATTTCCTCTTTGTATTTGAGGTTTCACCTATCACAGTAACTGATTACCTAATGTACTCTATGTAAATGAAGAATTCATTGAAAGCAAAGCTTTTTTTCTCTTCTTTTTTTTTAACTGATCTCTTCATCTGATCTCTTCACCCTCAAAAAGGTGAGTAAACTGAAAAAATGTTTCCATAATATCTGTACTGATATGTCCATCTACCAATTCAGCCCTGTGAGAAAGTGACTAGAAACGTTTTGTCAAAAATTACATGCTGTGCTCACAGTCTTTTGTACAGTGTTTCAAAGCAATGTTTCATCTTCCGTGCTCTAAGAGATCAAGTTCTTTCTGTAGTATTTGTGCTTCACTATCTTCAGCAGAGCCCTCAGTCTTACAGTTCTAGTCTTGTAAAGTGACGCCACTGACATAAGAATGAACTGCACATCACACCTGTCTCACTGGAGTCCACAATCGTTGACTATGAACAAAATTATTTTTGGTATGTAGCAAACCAGGGATGCAGGGATACAAACAAAAAAAAATCCCAGAGAAAATACACTGGAGAGGGTTTTCCGCCACTAATTTTCATACACTAAATTCTTGTAGACTGTGCAAATAACCAGAAATATCAGTTTTTATTTTTAGAACTGCATCCACAAATTCTCATTTATCAAACTGCATGTTCACACGTACCTGGCAATGCAAAGAGATCAGTATTGTCCAGCAAAAGTTCTCAACCAGCTGAGGACAGCAGCTGGGGAATCCCCAACCACAGTCGGCTAGGGGTGGCCCAAATTTGAACCTGCAGCCTCTGGACTGCACAGGCAATGCGTTTTGTATTGGTTGATTCACTGCACATACACAAATCATTTCATTGCGTTTTCAAACCGACTGCAGTGTATTCAGCTACATGTTGTATGTTTGCTGAGCATTACATCACAAGGTAAAATTACAATTCCTTTTGTAGTATCCGAGTACCTGCAGACACACATGCGAGAATAAGGTTTCCCGGGATTCGTCTTCTTAAACTCCGCAACTGTACCAGGCTGGTAGACATCAAAGGCAATTTTCCATTGATCTGACTTGTCTGAGAGGCTGAGGAGACATAAATGTAATTGTACAAAGATCTCATTTTCTGCTTCCCCTGCATTAGCAGATATTAATTGGAGATTTCAGTTTCGACAGCAAGAGGACTCAGCTTCATGCTAATGTATGTGGAAACACACAAGGGTGTATTTATTTCTCTTTGGCTGAACAGGAGAACTTGGGGAACCTGCTGAGCAGATGTGATCAGCGTCCCACGTCTCTGAGATCACAGCCTGTGGGAAACACTGACCAAGTTGCTGAAGCAGATCCTCCAGGATGAGATACTCTGATCAGTAAGTTATTAGCCCCCAAATGAGAATGGGTTGATTTTGTAACATGTAGCATGTATCCTACATGCCTACTTGCTTTTCAAACTGCTCTACCTTTCAATCCCTTGAGAAAAGTCCAGCAAGCACACTGATTCACAGCCCTAACATGTATCAGTAGGCAACAGCTTTATGTAGTTTAAAAAAACATTTAAACTGGAGAACATGCAATAAATGCTCTCAGAAAATTATATTTTTTATGACAGTAATGAGATGTGTCTTTTTTTTTAATAATGTCCTTCGAATCAGCTTGCCACAAAGCACTTTACAGAATATATTGCAGTAAACAATATAGCAAATGTACAGCATGAGCATGGAGGAGAGGAAAACAAAACCCCCCAGTGGGAGGAAAGAAACCTCTGGGGTCCCAGGGCCCAATTATTCCCCCTGCACTCCAAGCAGTGCATTAGTGGTACATTAATCATAATAGAACATGATCCGTTTCTGCAAAGTCCAAGGTTGGTATCCTGACCCTCAGACCATTTTCCTTTCATTTTGCTGCATTTTTTTTTGCTCTAGCATCATGAGATATCAAGTAATTATTAACTATCATTTCGGCTTTGCAAGCTGGCAGACAGAGCAGAAAGAAGCATGATAAGCTGGCAGACCAAATTAACTGGGGTCAGACATTTATAATGTACACCTTACAGAAATGTTAATTGTGTTTTCTGTACCCTGTACATAACATCTATTGTTAGATGTCTCAACAGATGCAGCACAAGTTAATATACACAAGTCATTACAAGTCCCAGCTAATCAAAGTAACTTACTTTGATGCTCCATCACACAAGCGTGAAGGCTTGATAATACCGATTCTCTCTAGCAGGTCACCTGAAGGAGAAAAAGAGAATCAGACTACACTTAAAATGTTTAAACATGTATAGCTTAAATAAAACAGTACTATAAATGGAGAGCTACATTTTTAAAATTGAAAAAATTGAATGTGTGGCAAATTATTAGATGTCCATCCGCCCATTTTCTAAATGCTTCTTCTGATTTGTGGTTGCAGGAGAGCCAGAGCTTATCCCAGCAAGCAACAGCAGGATACACTTTGGATGGGATGCCAGTCCACTGCAGGGCAGACATACTCACACCTAGGGACAATTATCCCTGAAGCCATTTAACCTAACAGTACGTCTTTGGACCTTGAAAGAAAACCCACGTGAACAGACAAATTCTATGCAGTCCAGATCCAGAATTAAACCCAGTGCCCCAGCGCTGTGAGGCAACAATGTCAACCACTGTGCCACCCTGACACCATTATTAGATGTATAAAACCATTGAATGAAATTATATACAGCAATTTCATGCATATTAAAACCACAGATCTGTGTCTTACATATTTTTTTAAACTATTAGACTATTAAATGCATGCATCAAATAAGCTGTACAGGCTGTACTGATCAAGAAGGGAACAACTTATTTTCTCCATTTGCAAACCATATTATTAAGAAATAAGCCTGGCACATGTCAATGAATATTGGTAATGCCAAGTAGCGCCTGACATCTTTGTTTGCTTCAGTAAAAAGTAATGCAAATCTTAGGTACATGGTTAACTGACTCATTTGATAGGCCTATTGGGTCAATCAGATTAAAATGAAATTTAATCATGGGCCCACTAGGTGCTCTGTCAGTCATGCCGAAGACATTGCCTTCACATGGTCCCACACTTTGCAACATGGCTGCGACTTGCTTCTAACACAGCTGCTACTAAAACCCAAAGCAGCTTAGGCTCCCATAAAAAACATCTCCACACCATGTTGCATAACCTGGCCTTCTGAGGCAAAAATCTTGGATTGCTCTCACAAGCTATAGTAGGACCGCAGCCATATTGTACTTCCCAAGGATCCTGAGGCTACCTGTGGAGGAGGCGTCCCCCGGCGCAGTGAGAGGCCTGACCGCTTCTTCCCACAGATGTGCCGGCCTGCCCTTCGTCCTCCCCTGCCTCCTCCTCTCCAGCAGCTCCCTGTACTCCTTCCAGCTGCTGCAGCGCTGGACCTCCCTGTCCTCGTTCACCCCTCGTCTGTGGCACCTCACCCTCTCCTGCTCCCTCTCCCGCTGGGAGAGCCGCTCGGGCTTTAGGTTCAGCCTTCCCAGCCACGGGGTGATGTCACAAGTCCCCGCCGACAGGCCCGGGGGCAGCAGAGCCGGATTCGGGGCAGGGAGGCTGGGGAGCCGTCCAGATGACCCCAAATCAGGGAAGGAAATCTTACTGAAGTCCCATTTTGGCCTGGGTAGCTGTGAGGAGCTCCCCAACCTGTCTTCTGTGCCCTCCGGTGGACACGGAGGCTCATCTGGGTGACTAACCCACCAGCTTCTCTGTGGGGCAGCAGAGACAGATTCAGCTTCCATTTGGATTTCCACAGCAGGCGCTGGGGGGTCCGGCATCAACTTCTCCTCCGAGCCCAACACAGTCCTCCCCGGGTCCTGACCGTTCTTCCTGTCAAATACTGAATCCTCCTTCTTGTGCTTCTCTTGTTGTTCTTCTTGCCCATCTCCAATCCTGCTGAAGCAGAGACTCAACGTCAGCCCACAGTGCTTAAAGCTCTTCCCAGGTCTGCTGAATATTGGGCCCTAGAAAAGGCTAGGTCAGCAGAATGCCCCTCAACACATCCCACTGGTTTTTAGTTACCAAACTTTGCTGAATTTCTTCATGACGACACGATACAATCTTGTCGTATGAGATGCATTAGCTACAGTGCCGACACCGATTTAATGACCGAGCCTATACAACCTATACCAAGTTAAGAGTTAAATTCTTTGCAATTCTGTTTGCAAATGGAAAATTATTTTTTTTATTCCTGACTGTAGGCTTCTGTTTTTTTAAAGTAAATTATTTATTATTGGAGGAGGGGTTGTCAACCCCCGATCTTCCTCCTCACCTGGAGCTGGGCCCATGGCTGCGCTTTCGCTTCAGGTGCTGTCTGGCAGGCTTCTCTCGCTGGAAGGACAGGTTCAGCTGTCTCTCATACGGTGAAGGAACACTACTGCAAAAACACAGACGCAAGAACAGGGCTATGTGATAATTATTTCACGGACATTTCTAAATTCTTCTGAAGGCCATATTAAATCAGGAGGCTGCAGAACAAGAAAGAATCCCAGCTATAAATACATGTTCATATGCCAACGGGCAAAATGATACACCTATAAACTTTAGAGTGTATACTGACAAGCCAGGTCATTTATTTACAGGCTTCCTTGAGCAACACCCAACAAAAATTGAAATGTAGACCAACGAGGCACAATGTAGGTTATCACAGGTAATATTATTGGTCAATTCTGTCATGATTAAACCAATCAACATGATTAAAACAAAATATGATTTCAAAACATCTGAAAATGTCCACTTTCTACACTACAACCTGTTCTCTTGTGGACCAAGGAACAAAAAAGAAATGTGTGGTCTCTTTAAGAACGTGACTTAAAATAACACCATCATAACTTCCACTTATGAAATGTGTTGAATCAATCTACAGCTTGTTACCTTGGGTCAAATCTATTAACAATGTATCCCAGTCTCTTCAAATGGCTGAAGACCTTGGGGGAAAAAGAGAGAATGATTACATTACTGTCCAGTAGAGTTGCATGAAATTATCTCCAATTTACCTGGATTATATTTTTTCTGGTCAGAAAGTGAAGCTTTAGGGGAGATTTTACAGTATCAATTAAAAAACAAGAACTTTTTTGCTAGTGAATAGCCCCATCACTCAACAAAATGAAACTGTTATCTCAATTACCATATTGTCTTTAAGGAAGACAGATTTACCTCATCTTATAGGAGAATGGGGTACTTAAGGAGAATTCATTTCCTTTACACTAATCTGAAGACTCTCTTTCACTTTTCTTTCTCAAGGTGAACATTCCTGATGCTGATGTAGTGAGAATGACACTACTACATCAGACAACTCCAACGATGAGTCGGTATATTTAAGCTGCCACACCTTGATTAGCACAGGGTTCAAACCAGAGGTAAATTTCAGCTTTTTAAGAGCTCAAAGCAAATTTTAAAAAGAAGTCACCAACAGAAAATTGAAATACATTAGCTTGTAATTAAGAACTCATCACAAACCAGAAGACATAGTTAATCCTGGAACCAGGGTTGAGACCCACTAAATATGTATTTTCCATCAAATATGGATGTCTTACATGCTTTTTAAACTTTGCAAGCAGACTTTTAAAAAGCAGAGTCATGTTACAATACACTGGAATCAACAATTATTTTGTTCCCACCCACTCTGGAATCACCAATAGCTCAAAACGGATCCCACAGATACGACTCCTGTCCAGCACAGAGAGAACCACTGACCTCACCGCCATCTCACAGGAGCTGCTCTTTTGCTAGAAGCCACCACTGATTGCAGCTCTACTGAGCTGCCTCAGAAAACACCCTTTAATTTATTACATTTGCACTATCATGCCAAAGAAGATCACTTAACACTTATCATCACTTAAGGACACTTTTAGCATTCTTCAGCCTGAAGTGGTTTACCACAATAGTTTGAGCCAACATGGTGGCATATTCCCACGGAATCAATTAATAACATAAAATAACTTTTTCACAAATGTAAAAATAACAGGCAGCTGCATTATAATCTGTTGCCAGTTTGGCAAACAAAAATGGATTCTAATGTCTTCTGCAAGGGAGTTGCTCACATGAGTACATTTCTTTTGTTTCCTGTGTCATACCTGGTACTGCTGCAAGGTTATGGTGTCACTAGAAAGAAACATCTCATAACCTTCCTGAACCGACAGGGGTAAATCTCTGTAGAACACCTGCACATTCCCCTACAATATAACAGCAAAAGAAAAAAACAAACTGTTACAATGCATTGCATTCTGTAGTTTCTAAAAACACAAACCTGGAAAAAACGTTATATTTTACTGTGAGAAACTAACAAAATCTATAGAAGGACAAACATACTAAATATACAGCATGTAAATAACTTTAAAAAGTCAAGCATTTTAGGAAAGTATAACTTGAAACTCCAGAAACACACATTTCTCAATTCTTTCACACATTAAGCAAATTTCAATGAAAAAATGCCACATATAACTAGATATGTTCCTCTGTTCCATGCTTACATTCTCACTCACCAGATTCCAGTTTTTAAAAACGGGGAGCTAATTTTCTCAATGTTTTTTTATTGATTCTGAACCGCTCTTATTTAATGATTCCCAACATCAGATTTCTGACAATTGCATGTACAGTGAAAGCATCTGCAATCGCACAAATATGTCAGACTATTTTTTCCTGTAAAGGTAAAAAAACAGATATGATATGGACCTTAAAAGGCGCCTTCTTGATTTTGATTTTTTTAAAACAAAGATACATGAAAATCCAGCTTGATACCTCATTGCCACATTAAATTAACAACCATGTATCAGCTTTCTCATTGATTCTTAATTCTGCACAAAGCACAGACAGACTCACTCAGCAGGCAATATAGAGCTTGGACTGTATAAACCAATAATTCTCTGCTGCATGGCCAAGATTACAGAATCACTACTCTACCACACATTCTGACACAGAACAGACCAAAGGCTGGAACAACCCAACTCACACACTCCAGAAGATGCAGAGCCTCTTCCGGCAGGAGAAACTGCTTCCCTTGCTCAGAGAACCCCATGGTCTGCCAAAATTTCCCCTGGAAAATGAAAAAGATAAACACCTGTGCTTGCCTCCCAGGGGTGCTTTGTGGGAACCATGAGTGGCAGATAGGTTTGAACTAAAAATCCTCTTCGTGCAAAAAATGCTTATGCTGTGTGTTTTATCTGCTGCGAAATCCCAAAACATACAGTGCTTCATCAGTGTATATAAAACAGAATATTCCGCAGTGTGCCTGATCTACCCTAAGGCTTAGGGGGGCTTTTGAATTCCTCAGATTAAGTGAAAGCAATGCTGTTTCAAAGCATATATAACTACATATTTGTGATTTGTGTCGCCTTAAAATTCCCCTACCGCAGAAGAAAATGTGAGGGGCACCCCTCACACTGGAGCTGAATATCTGTGAAGTGTCCATCCATCTGCTTGTATAAGGCTGGAGCCCAGCTGAGGGACAGGAATAGGAACTGATAATGTGATGAAGATAGAAGAAAAGTTCCCACTATAGTCTAACCAGCACATACACACCTTGGCCCAGTTGTTGTTGCCACATGTTTGTCTGTTGTGTATAAAGGTAACTGGTATGTTGGAGAGTACTTTCATAGTTTAACTCTCTATTACCTAAACCATTGATAAGTTTTTTACGAAAATATTTCTCATCACAACTGTATCCCAGATTAAGGTACTTACTGCTGGAGATTTAAGCTCCACAACATTGCCTGTGGGAATCCATTCTGCTTTCACCAGGCTTCCTCTGGGGATACACATAGACGGTTACCAGTAAACCAGGGGGGTTGTTTTTTCTCTCTCAAGAGGAAAAAACTAAAAATTCAGGTATGTGATTTAAAGCTGGATGTTTTCTTGTTGCATTCTCTACAGGTCAGGAAAGACTTCTCTTTTTGAAGCTAAAAAGTGCAGACATTTACTAGAAGAGGCTAAACATCAGGCATAACTCTGTATAGACACTATAACTGTGAACTGAGGACTGAGCGCTGTTTGTAGGACTGCATTTCCAGTAACTTGTTTCAGATCACAGTCTGATTTTTTAAATGATATATCCCTAACTTCCTCAACTTATTGCACTTGTTCCTGCTCTCGCAGGAATACTGTGGAGTGAGCTAGCATTTGTCATGGCTGCCAGTCACACCTCCACTCATCTGTCACTCATGGTCGCCATGGAAATCCCTGTGACTGTTGACAAGAAGCCTGTATAACCTGTGGGCAATTACACCACACCTGCCACAGGTGAGGCAGTATTTTTAAGGTGTGCTCTCAGAGTACTCAGGACTTTCATATATAGACACTGAGAGCCTCTTGAACTTTAGCTTCTGTGTCTCCCATCTTGTGCTAGTCTTGCATTCCTGACATTGCTTTGTCCTCCACTACACCTCTTGGGTCAACACTGTGCTGGTTACTTTTTATGGTGTTTATCTCAGCTTGAATTCTGGTTTGCTTTCCGGACAACACTTTTATTGCATCCTCAGTTTGCTATCACACCACGCTGCCTGCAGCATCCTGTTTCATCTTTCTCTCTCACCTAACACATGGGTTTACTTTATGTCTCCTAGCAGGAGACATTTAAGGTCTGCTGTCAGAGTACTCACGGCTCTGGTATAGAGTTAAGCTCTCTGATACTGGAGACCAACACTGCCCTCCACTTCCCTCTCCCAAACACTCACAATCGTTCTACGCGCTCCTCTTCGATCAGAGCCCAGTGTTCATCCAGGCTCCTCCGCAGCCGTTCCTTCTGCTTCTCGGAGGCGTCAGGGAGAAAATCCTTCTGGCCCCGTGCCGGAATCTTGTGGCTCCGGGACCGAGCAGAAAAGAGCTCTGTGGGACTGTCAAGATAAAAAAAGTTAACTCTGCCAGGAGTTGTTCCCTCAGTGTGGGATATTGTGCTGTTACATATACACCCTGTGTTACTCTCCATGTACTTCTGCGTTTTCAAGTCCCAACTCCATCTTCATCTCAGATGAGTTTACCAGCTCAACTCTCTTTTGAGAGGCATGACCCAAACCACCATATTAAGAATTTTGTGAGGTTAGATTGTGATGCAAGCTTGAGGAATTTTCATCCTTCAGAGGCACAGAGTGAATTTTTTACAGTGCAATCCATGGGACACAATATGAGTATCTATCTACTCATTCATTGAAGAAACACAGTGTGACACTATGACAACAATCTGCTGTACATATATTCTGATTCTTAAAACATTTACCACTAGCAGTATTTACATTTATTGTTTGGTTCTAAACTTTTGGGGGATATTTGCAATAGAAATTATGGGTGGAACGTGCATAATAAAATAAGTATTAGACTTCCAATAATTAAGAAAAGCATTACCGTTACTATTCTCATTATTTAGGAAAAACAGCTTGAGGCTGTGAGATCTCTGAATGGAATTCAATGCAAGTCTGAAAAGAGGATCAAGTTAATCATGATGACACTAAAGGCATCTTACTGTGCCAGGCAGGGCGTAAGGGCATCAGCTAAGATAACGTTTAGATACAGTAATAATACTACACGAATCATATAGTTATAATATATAATGGTTTAATAAAGAAAACTGTTAGGAAACGTGAGCTATTTTTTAGCAGATACAGTACAAATAAACGTAAGCCATTCTGTCGTGCAAAAACGTCCCAAATATCAAACACCGACTTTCCGTGAAACCTACACATTACGATACAGCACTACAGATGTAGATGTTTCTGTGAAGTTCGCAATGAAGAAATGTAAACACTACCAAAAGCTTGCATTTATTATCACGGAAGAGCATGCGATGGTAGAGTTCACGCCTTTGTTATTGGGAAGTTTCAGTTCTTCCACAATAACGCTCAGAAACTTATTATACACGTGTCTAATACATACCTGCCTCGCTGTCTGCAGTGCGAAAAACAGCTGACACTGTACATGAAGAAACCCCGGGGTGATCATGTAAATTACTATAAAGCCTACAAATTCTGAGTGCATACATGTTTCTTACCAGAGCAATTCGCTGCAGAAAACGGCTTTCTTACTCACTCCTTCGCTTTCTAGATCTGCCATCTTTAGGAAAACGCACCTCAATATCTGCGAGTTTCTGGGTCCTAGCGCCCGTACGAATGACAACCAATCTACGGCAAGCTAACTGGGTCATAAGCTGTAGGTGTAAGTCTTTACGCATCGCCGATTTAGCCAAACAGCTAAAAAATATATATACAGTAGATTGTAACACATTTGCATACGCTTAAAAGTTTTGTAAAGCGTCAAATTTTTACATGACCGTGACACAAAACATTTACTATAATAGCATGTACAGAATATATCTAATTTCCTGACTTTATTACAATTTTTAAAGTGCAATATAAAATATAAAAAAGATCTGTAATATGAATTGCTTTACTGCATGATTTGCTTGCTTGATGTTTCTATATGCATCTAATAAAGTAACTACATTAAAAACAGACCCTTACACAAAATTAACGATTTAATTACAATCGATTTCTTATTCTTTTAATTTTTAATTTTAAATGGTTAGAATCAGAATTGAAAGGAATATTCAACATTACAATAACATTAACATTAGGCCTTTGGGTACATTTATTTTACCACAAAACAACCGTAACTGTAATTGACATATAGCATATATGCAAAGACAAAACTTTGACTCAGTGGTTTGGTTTTTTAACATACAGTATAATGTCAGGGTTATGGGTTTAAATCTCCAGTGAGGCTTTGCTGTTGTACACCTGAGAAAGGAACTTTGGCTCCAGTAAAATACGCAGCTGTATACATGGGGGAAAATGTAAGCTGATTTGGATAAAGGTGATAGCCAAATAAAAATAAGTTACTATCAGCTGCAGTCGGTAGAGGAATTGGTTTGTACTTTCTTGAGAGGCATAAGGAGTGGTTCTAAAATAACACTTTTTCAACATCTTAGTACAGCAGGAGTAAATCTTGACGTTAGTTATTTTGCTGTAGTTTGTGTCTCTGCTGCAGCACGACAAAACCCACCTCATTCATTAGTGCTACGTTTGTCCCGTTGAAAATAACATTTGTGCTGACCCAGACCTGGGACAAACCAGGCCTACCCAATCACTCCAAAGTAACTTAAGATGTTTTTCCCTTGTTTGCGTTACATAATTTACTTTTTAATGTTACTGGTTTGATTTTTTTTCCATCGTATGTGGTTTGAAATTGGCTCGCTGTATCTGTATCTGACCAATAAGAAAATTATGTAAATATTGTAGGGCGGTGGATGCATAGCCGTAGGCTAATTGGCTATCGTTGTCGTCAGACCCTGTTAGAGCTATCTACCGCTATGTTTTTGGTTTAATAGCCAACATGGCAAAAGAAATGCATATATCTACGTTTTTCAAAAAGCCGCCTGTAGATGACCAGACCAGTCCCGAAACAAATAAGACACATGAGATGCTACATTGTATGGGCGACAGGGCCTTCTCCTGCTATGCCCCCAAGCTCTGGAACTCTTTGCCCAAGGATATTAGAGAGTCACCTTCTCTAAACTCCTTCAAATCTAGACTCAAAACCTTCTTCTTCAGAAAAGCCTTTAACTGGTTCCATTCTTCACCCCTCTGCTCTTCTTAATACCACCTTCCACGGTCTCCTCTATTGTTATTGTTGTATTGTTGTAATTATAATTGTGTCCTATCTTGTGAAATCTTCTTAATTATTGTTGTAGTCTTCTTATTTATTGTTATTGTCATCCTGTAAAGCGCTTTGAGAAGCCCCCTTTAATGGCGCTATATAAAATAAAGTTTTTTATTATTATTATTATTATTATTATTATTATTATTATTATTATTATTACAGGCATCTTGGGTTTTAAGGAGTACAGCCTGGCTTCCCGAATACAATGTGCACGCGTTTGCTTGTAGCAGCTCGATACATGCTCGACTTGTAGGAGTTGAGCACGAAGAGGTTCTAAAATTTGTCCTGTAAACAAATTACAAGTTTTTGGAATGCATGAATAACATTAAGATAATGCTGACTGTAGATGCGAGTGTGCATTTTACAGATAACTATTCAGATCGCCTCTAAATTCCCTGCAGTATTTTTATGTGAACGACGTTTACAGAGCTAAAATACATCCAAAGTATGTATTTGACACTTTTATTAGCAGACCATTCTTGCAATTAAAGGTACGATGAATTGGTTAGCACTGTAGTGCGACTATACCAATTTAGTGTTAAGTCTTGTGGGAAGTCACGAATTTCCAAATTAGAATACTAATTTCGTGGGTTTCATACAAGTTTAAAAGCATCATGAAGGATCAAACAAGATCTTCAGAACTTAATATTTTAATACCTTCGCAGTTTTTATTCTCATGGCGCCTCACTCGATATTACCCTTAGGGCGGTGCATTTACTCCAGCCTCTGAAACCCATACGTGCGTGCACGTTTTTCTGGTATATTGTGCTCAAGTCCGCTGAATATTTAAAGGCAAGGTAAAAGCTCCGTGAAGCTGCCCCCTCCACACCCCACAGAGTAGATGAAACCCACCGCATTTGTGTCGGTTTGTACCGTGGAAAATAGCATTTGTGCTGCTTTCGTTCCCGAGATATAACGCCCTATTTTCCTGGTGATCACGTGTCCATGCATGGCGACTTTGACCTCCAGTGACCCCGTCTGCCGAGTTCAAGCGTCTGTTACAGTTTAGCTCGTACCTTTAACATTTTAAAGACAATCAGTATCCATAAACATATGAGCCTCCTTACATGTGAATAATACTAAAACGTGACGGATGCCAAAAAGTTAACTGTCTATGACATAAACCTGTGGTTGTAATGTACGTAAAATCACCGCGATTGTGAGATCTATGTTTTTTTTTCTATGGCACCTTTTCCTTTTCTTCCTCTACGGTGACACGCTGTTGCCAAACTGTGGGATACCATCGCGTAAAGACCTCCGCAGCATGTCATGATAGGGACCCAATGTATATCGCATGTAGATCGCAGTACATATCAGATATTATCACGACTGGCGCCTTGCTTCTATGCCACCTTGGCACTGCTGTCGCAACAAAGGTCTCATATTAGGACATGATATACCCAGATGTGGACTTTGTGTCCGGACATGGGGTCAGCATATCCTGTCAGGGTATGTCCTATCACAACATACAGTATGAACTTCATGTCAATTCATATCATGGGCTTCATATCGCGACATGGGCATGAGAGTTTTGTCATATGATGATATATGGACTCCATGTCGCGACATGGGGCGGGGCATTTTTGCCGGGGTATTTCATATCGCGATATGCGGGCTTCATGTCGCGACACAGCCCGGGGGCATTTTTCCTATCGCGATGTGCGGGCTCCATGTCGCGACATAGGCGCGGGGGGGCATTTTTTCATATCGCGATATGCGGGCTCCATGTCGCGACATGGGTGGGGGGCATTTTTTTGCCGGAATATTTCATATCGCGATATGCAGGCTTCATGTCGCGACATAGGCGCGGGGGCATTTTTCATATCGCGATATGCGGGCTTCATGTCGCGACGCGGGGGGTTGGGGTTGTCGGGGTATGTCATATCGCGATATATGGACTTAATGTTCCGACAGTGGCGCCATGACTGATGCGCCAGTCGCAATGGGTATCGGGGTGTGATCCTGATGCGCACACTTCTATCGTAACATGCTATCGGAGTCGTGAACGCGCTGTGGATGTCATGACATTCTTTGCCTGCTATTCACTTTTGACCTCAGTGCGACTTCTCTTAGATTGATTAGTAATTTGAAACCAATGGATGTGTTACTGAATATCCAGCATGCTCATACAGCACACACCGTTAAACGGGGCTACAGTATTTGGACCAAGAAGAACATCTATCACCTGTGCATCTGCATTTTCTCGGAACTTCCGCTGTGGCGCTTTACCCAATCAGAGTATCGATTCTCACTCTTCAACCAATCGCGGCACGAGCTGTTCGGGGGTTTAGCCAATCACGGGTCTGAGAGCTGTTCAAGCAAGCAGCGCCAGGTGGATCGGGTTGTTTACTGTCAATGAGAATCTATTTTTAAAATGCTTTACTTATTTGCAAAATAACTACATCGGCTTATAGTTTTAACGTTTTTATTGATTCACGATATCCCGTACTCTTCGAAATAAATACATTTTTTATTTGCAATATAACTGTCTCCGCTGCTTTCTGTAATGAATACATGGTATTTAAATCATTTTAATCGTATATTTAAGGTAGGGGAAACATCTCCGCTTTGTACTTAAAAAATGAATAGAATTGTAAAGTCTATGATCATTATACAGGTATTATTATGCTCATGCTTTCAATTATGTTTTTTTTATTGTTAAATTCTATCGATCTTGAAACTAATACCTAAAAATGTGAATATGGGCTCTCGTGTTGTACCAGTGGTAATTTGGAAACTGGTGTCCCTTCACCAATGAAAGGAGTACACAAGAAATACATTTTCGAGAACGTGGTTAAAAATTAAAAGAAAACACCTAACCCAATGAACTAACATAGTAACTCCTCCCTAAATGTAAGACTATTTATTCGCGTAAAGGCTGCAAAGTCTGGGGTCAACTGATCAAATGATCACAACTGAAAGATTTGGTGGTCGTGACTTTGCTGTTTTGTACGTCACAGAGTGACGTCACAGACAGGGAAAGAGGGCGCTATATTGAAATATATTGAAACATCCACCCCCACCCGACCAGACTCGGAAAACAAATTACCCCCATTGTTTTCATCACAATCAGGAGCTCAAGTACCGAGTTACCCGAAACCAAAAGGCGCTATATCTCGGAAACGAAAGCAGCACAAACGCTACTTACAGCGACACAAACCGAATGCAGTGAGTTTTGTTGTTTGTGCTGTTCGACGGGCGGGTGGGCAACTTCATGGAGCAGGACAAGCCAACATGTCTGGGTCATTACATTGCAGACTGCAGAAGACTCGGCTTCACCTGAGGATCTAACACAGGCGCCCATACCTGTGTCTTCAGAGGGCAGGTGTGCCCTCACGCTGTACTCTACACCAAGGACTGGCCGGAAACACAAAGAGAAAAGGACTGTGAGCTCATCGCTTCATTTTTGCGCATAAGACCCCTGTAAATACAACACGCGGATAAAGAAAGTTTATTAAAGAATTCAGATATATGTTCACTTCTGTTATGTGAAAATAAAAAAATATGTTTCCAATATTGCCGCGGTCCGCAGGTGTGAGACGGTTGACTTTCCAGTGTTGCTTCTCGGATGTGTCATTTACTACCCTAGACAACCTTGTACGTAGTGCCCCTTAAAACACCCTGGTTCTTTTTCACGTTAACGAATGTGTTTTGCATAAAAAGTAAACACTGGTCTTGTTTGTAACGTTGCAGAATCAAGCCTTTTTCAACACGGGGCTGGACTAACAGGTCGAATCTTTACACTTCCCTTGGTGCGCGTGTTTAAGAAGGAGACAGTGAGAAACTGATCACTTCTTCAGATTTGTTTTTAAAAAGCACACCGCTACGAAGTATTAAGACGTGCCCGTTAAAGCCTCTTGGCAAGAACATGTAATTGTTTGCTAGTGTTCGCTTTTTGAGACTACACCCGCAACTCTTCTGATTCTGATGCTATGTAATATGCGTGATAAATTTAATTTTCCTGCTCACAAAAACGCATAGAAGACACTAATATTAAATGCAAAATCCACCGCCACCCCCCACCCAGGCAAACAGAGGAACACAATTGCAGAACTGTTACTCTCGCACCGGTAACAGACGCTTGAACTCGCCAGACGGGGTCACTGGAGGTCAAAGTCACTGTGCATGGTCACGTGATCACCGGAAAATCAAGGCGCTATATTTCGGGAACGAGAGCAGCACAAACGTTACTTTCAACGGCACAAACATAGCACTAACGAATGAGGTGGGTTTCATTGTTTGTGCTGTCTGTAGGGGGGCAACTTCACGGAGCTCTCAGCCCCAGGAGCATACTCAGCTGCCATTGCGGAGGCTGCTGTTGCCAATCAAATCACACGATACACAATGGTTTCACTTTCTTTCGACTGAAGCATTAATCTTTCAACAGCAGGCTGATGGCATCCCTCAGTAATAGTCCTAATACAATACAGTAATAGCAATCGGGTGTGGTCTATTCAATCAGCCTGTACCTGTACCGCGTATCCTGTACAAAGCCGTAATCAAAGACACACACCTGC